>NW_004524670.1:3033045-3036880 GCF_000260255.1 Octodon degus
GGGGGCGGGGCTGGCTGGCATGTGGTGCTGGGGGATTGAACCGCGGTCCCTGATGCTTTGCCAAGCTTGTTCTAAGTAGGTGCCTTAGACCACTGAGCCAGCCCCCTATTTATGTTTTGTTAAGACTGAGAGATATTGCATTGTACATCTACACCACATTTTTAAATCCATTTATCAAATATAGACTCTATTTGGCTAAGTTTGCAAAATGTTATCTGGATAAAAGACTTGCAAGTGTCCAATCATTGCAATGTCATTAATTAATAACTGTTTGAGTATTGATAGCCTGAGATATATTACTAGTTCCCAAATAAGTCATTTAATGTGTATCTAACTTAAGTACCAATAATCATTCCAATTGGACTATTATCTCTGGCTTTCAAGATAGAAACAGATTTCCCAAAATGATAGTTTTGGATCACAAAATTAACTATGCAGCCAGATATGCAAGCATAATTCAATTGGCATCAGAGCATAATTAAAATCATGAATTATCAGGATATTGGGCTTTTCCTTCACCTGGGTGCCATGTTATCTATAAACACTGCAACTTGCATCCTCAGCCTGAGGAGGACTCTTTGCATTCAGATGGTGTTTTGCAAGCCTTTGATTTATGCAGTATTTGACTATATCCTCTATTTGCCTTGTGCACACTCCTTCTGCTCATTTTACCATGGAAAACATAAAACAGGCAAGTGTATTGCCAAGTTTTACTGAAGTATGGAATAAATAAGATATCACCCTAAAATTTCAGATTATTTTATATATCTGTGGAAATGATTGGCTCTTTGGTAGAAATATTAAATGATACAAGATGAAAATACCGGGCTGCAGAGGTAGCTCAGCAATCTAAGCGCCTGTCTAGGGGAGTGCAAGGACCAAGGTTCGATCCCCGGTAACATATGCTGTGCCAGCCTCATCCCTGGGTGAGCTAAGAAAGCCATTGAGACCAGGTGTGGTGGCCCATTGCCTATAATCCCAGCATGGGGGAAGCTGAAAACAGGAGGATTACAGGTCCAAGCTGCATAGTGAGACCCCATACCAAATATGTAATTTTTTTTAAAAAAGATGAAAAGACCACCATAGGACTAGTATAATTATTGAATGCAAGTTATGGGAAGATTAATTCCATTCCCTGATAAAGATGACTCTCCTAGCACCCAAGGATGAGAAAAGATTGAAATCTTCTGAAGTAGTAGGTTTCCAGTAGTTCAAATGCCTGATGATGCACTTGGCAGGGAAGATTGAATCCCCAAATGAGGGCTTTAACTAGGTGATGCTGAGAGGCACTTCCATCCCAAGAAGGAATCTCAGTGGTCTTCCCAGAATATTAGCACAGTGAAGACCACAAATTTCAATTATAGATATGGAATCCTTTACTTATGGGATACTAGCTGTGAAAACAGAGGTTGAAAATATGAATGACTTTGTACGATGATGTAGCATGAAAGGAAGTATTATTTATGTTTGATTCTCACATCCACTCTGCATAGCAATACTATCACGGTTATCATACATAAGAAAACTAGAACTCAGCAAAGCTCAATGGCCTGATTCTGACCATGCAGTAAGTGCTGATGATAAACTGTCATATAAAACTACTATCTTTTCAAATTCTTGTTGGTCCACAAGGCAATTACCATATGACCAAGGACCAGTAATGTAAATTTTTCTGTAAGCATATTTCCTCCTTTTCCTTTGGAGAAAAACAATAGTAGATATGTGAAGATCTACATGCAATCATCTTAATACCCCATTTTGATTTAGCTTCCTGAGAAATACTGTGCTGAATGGCAGTGCCTGAGCTGGTGTTATCATTAAAATAAACCCTTGGGAAATGTCCTGCCTATTTACCATGATATAATGTGCTGCAGCATCATGCTCCTAGCAGAATCCATTTCTGAAAGGGTGAGTCTCACGCTTGAAGACCCTTGGGGAAAGAAGCAAATGAGAACTGCTGATCTGTCTGTTTTGCCTTATCTCACTCACCATCTGAATGAGGAATGCAGGGTAATTTTAGATGTGCTGCTTCCAGGCTTCCTGTAGATCAGAGTTTTTAAACTCTTTATGAATCTTATTTTGTACTGATCTAAATAACATCATGCATTGCTGCTTCTTCAACTTCACTATGGGACAAATAGAGCTTCATTTATGAAGTGGTTATACAATATATCCTCCCCATGAGGGCAGAACTAATTGGTCTTTCTCCTCAAACATTTGCTCTACTCTGTTCCACTCCACCACTTTGAAGAGAGAGAATTTTTCAAAAGCTGTAACATCAAATTCTGTCAGTTTTCACCCACTTTAATATGGAAACAAAATCCTTTCTTCTTGATTTTGCAACATTAAAGAAGTATAAGACAAGGGTAGTTCCTTTGATACATCTTTGAGGAAAGAAGAACTACATTGTAATGATTTATGATTGAGAACTTAATGGATACACAAGTTTAAATATGGAGAAATAAAGAGGACAAGCAGTTGCTTCTTTAGCAGTTTTTCTGGGTGCTTTGTAGTTTCTGACGGGTCAAAGCAATAACATCAATGTGAACCTGAGCGATCGATCACTTGGGGGAGGCAGGGTTAGGCATTTCCAACAGTGTAGTAGTAAGTCCTTTCACACCTGGGAGGTACTGCAGGGCAAGCTGTCTGAGACTAAGTTGGAAGAGTCATAGATTTGAAGCCGGGTGATATAAAGCAAAAGTAAGTATATGAATTTTCAGAACATCTAAGGAATCTAAATCTTTTGGAGTCTACCTACAGCCTTCAACAGTGTGAGAGCACATTCCCTCAACTGTTGTCAGTGCATCTCCCCTCTCTGACTCAGACCCATCACAGTCCCAATGCCCTTGACATACATAAGCCAAAGAAGTGTGCCTGAGAGCCTTCGCAAGCTGATGTTACCATACCCAAGCAGTTTACGTTTGAATGTTAAATTCAATAAACTGGAGGCAATGATTAATGTTATACATGCATTAGTTATGTAACTTAAAAGAAAGTAACAAATTAAAGAATGTGAGGGTCATAGACCAAAGAAACATTTCACTAATTCACTCAAACCTAAAAATTGAAGCCCACTTTATGCCAGAACATCTCATGGGTTCTTTAATTGAATAAATGAAGAAGACATAGAAAGTGTCTAAACTTTTAATGTAGTACTAACTTTCTAGAGTATTCTGACATAAAAAAAATAATTCAAAGTATTGTAGGCACAGATACACATGCATATACACAGCAGAGTAATGCACATCATGATTGTAGGTAAAGATGGATAAGTTACTTCACATTGGTTTTATCATTCAGGAAGTGTCATTTGATTGATGCCCTAAGGACTAAGAAGGAAATACTCTTTAGCTAGAATCAGAAGGTTTTCTTTTTCTTTTTTGTTTTTTTTTTGGCTTTATGTTTTTTGTTTTCCAGAGAGATGAGTCAAGACTAGGAGCAAGTTTGGCATAGTTAAGCAAAAGAAAGAACGCTCTTATAATAAAAGCTAAAGAACAAAGTAAAGAGTGCTAAGGAATTAAATTAACAAAATGTAGGCCAGCCAAATAGCTCAGCAGATTAAAGTGCCTGCAAGCAGGTACAGGGACTAGGGGTTGGAACCCTGAACCTGCTGTGCCGGCCCCACCCCTGAGATGAGCTGAGACTGCAATTGAGGCTGGGTGTGATGGCACATGCCTGTAATCCCAGCTTTTGGGAGGCTGTAAACAGGTGGATCAGTACGAGTCCAATCTAGCAGTGAGACCCTCAAAACCCTGTAGACCCTTCCTTAAAAAATAAAAATGTAAGTTAGTGAAATGTGCAGAACCAAGATCATATAAGACTTCATCAATAAGAA
>NW_004524670.1:3036980-3045622 GCF_000260255.1 Octodon degus
ATTTATTTGTGTATGTGTGTGGCCAGCTCAGCCCACCAGGGGGCAGGGCTGGCTGGCATGTGGTGCTGGGGGATTGAACCGCGGTCTCCGTGCTTTGCTAAGCTTGTTCTAAGTAGGTGCTTTAGACCACTGAGCCATCTCACCAGCCCAAGAATAAAAATTTTGATTTTACTGTGCATGTTATAAAAAAAAAGCATTGCTGACTTTCAAAAAGAAGAGTAGTATAATTTATCATTTGCCAGATTTATTTTAAAAATATTTCTTGTGATAGTGAATGAAATTTATTACAAATAGAGTAAAAATAAGAAGACCAGTAAGGAAGCTATTGCAATAGATAGCAGTGATGTTCAATGTAGCAATCATTGCTAAATTCCTATCATCTCCTGACTTTTTTTTTTGAAATTTCATATCATTTCTAATGTTTTGCCTATTGTTTTATTCTCTGAAAAATAAAAAGAGAGATACTAGAGGATGTAGTTTAAACAAAAAGTAGTACAAATAGAGCCACAGCAACTTGTGTACTCTGTAGATGTCAGGAAGGAAACAAAAAAAGATGAAAAATAGATTGTATTAAAGACACAGAAGTAGGTGTGTTCTCCTTATCTCCTCATCATTTAGACCACAGGTGATAGAAATGCTAGTACTAAGCATTTTAACTGTAACATTATGCAATTAAGCAAAAGCAATGGGACCAACGAAAGTAAAATTGTATCTCTTTTGAAAAAGTCTGGGAGCTGACTTTCGTGATTTGAACAATAGCAATTCCTTAGTGAGACAGGGAAGAGAAGTTAGAGGCAAGAGCAAGCCAAAGTTCTGTTTTGACATTTTGAGATTTCTATATGGAATCGAAATAGAAATACCAAGTATAGAACTGGGTATAAACTTGAAATGTGGCTCTCTAGACCAATTCCTGCAGCCCCAGAAGGATCAGAGAAACTTTCAGAGTACACTGTGATAGACAAAGAGCCTGACAAGGAGGAGGAAGAAGGGGAGGAGGAGGAGGAGGAGGAGGAGGAGGAGGAGAAGGAAGAGGAGGAAGAAAATAAAACATATGACTCATCAGTCCTGTTGCAAGACTGTTGGTATCACTTATCAGTGAGATACAGCATGACTTATCACAATATCCTATAACATCTACAAGTTCAGATAGTCTCCAATATATGACAACAGTCCTACCACAAAAAAATGCAGGACATTTGTCCTGAGGTATATGTTCATTTATATCTTGGTGTTTATTATATATTTTCACCATTGTCTATTGATAAAAATGAACGGTTAATGAGTGTACTCAATAAGGAAGATAGAATAATCACATTATTATATATAAACAAGTAAAATAAGGCAGTTTTCAAGCTCTCCTGTTTTCATGCAGTCAAGATCTTGCAGCGAAGTTGCTAAGATGGGTAGTTTATAACCAATAGAAATTCATTTTCCATATTTCTGGAACCTCAGAAATCCAAAATTAAGGCATCATCAAAGTGGGTGTGTGGTAAGCCTGCAGACAGGCTTGTTGAGAATTCATATCCTTGCCACATACTTACTTGCAAGAAGAGGTCTCCAGTCTGTTTTATCAGGAAACAATATCCTTATCCATTTATCTTCCAAAGCTTCCCACCCTTCTACGTGGTCACATTGGTGATTATGCTTTTTGCATGTAAATTTTATTTTATTTTATTTATTTTTGTGTATTTTAGGGAAGGGTCTACAGGGTGTTCAGGATCTCACTACTAGATTGGACTCATAGTGATCCACCTGTTTACAGCCTCCCAAGAGCTGGTTTTACAGGTGTGTACCACCACACCCAGTCTCAATTGCCATCTCAGCGCACCCCAGGTTTGGGGCCAATGTGGCAGACCCAGGGATCAAACCATGAGCTCCTGTGCCTGCTGCAGGCACTTTAATCCACTGAGCTATTTGGACAGCCCTTGCATATAATTTTTTTTAAATTTTATTTATTTAGTGTGTGTGTGTGTGGCCAGCTCAGCCCACCAGGGGGCGGGGCTGGCTGGCATGTGGTGCTGGGGGATTGAACTGCGGTCCCTGTGCTTTGCTAAGTTTGTTCTGAGTAGGTGCTTTAGACCACTGAGCCATCTCACCAGCCCCAAAATGGAATAAGGAATTTGTGTGTGTGTGTGTGTGTGTGTGTGTGTGTGTGTGTGTGTGTGTTTTGCTCCTCACTACGGCAAACTGAGGATGCCAGCATTGTGGAAGCAGCCACTTAAAGAACCGAGCTAGGGCTGGGCCTCCTTTTGCATATAATTTTAAAAGGACAGAAATATTAGACAAATATTTGAAAGGAGACTATATATCTTGATTTCTACAACAGTAGGAGATAATCAGAAACTGAAATGGCCTGGACTTCTCAGGGTTTGGACATCAGTGACATAATAACACTGCCACATGGTAAAATATTTTAAGAATTGTGTCAAAGTAATTGATTGGGGACATTTGACATAAAAGTTGCCACATGATGCAAGTCCTTTTTATCATATTAAGGAGATTTTCAAACAAAGAAGTCTTAAGAAAGGCACATGATATTCTGAAAGGCAATCTTCTGAACCACAAAACAGTATGTTTATTGTGAAAAGATTTTTAATTTCATTCATGTGATATTACCAACAATTGCATTTAGAAGTATCAATCTCTATTTTTGGAAGTTCAGGAGAGCCCAAATGTCTGTTTATCATATCATTCTTTAAAAACAGGGAAAAAAAAGCCCATCTACTATGGAGCTAAGCTGAGTGGCTGCTAAAGTAAGATTCCCATACATGCACATGAAGCAAAAAAAGTCACATAACCCTTCAAGAAGGATGAAGAAAACAGCCTGAGAGTACTGCTTCAATACTGAGCATTCACAAGGTGCCTAAAGAGGACGAGCACTATCTCCAACAAATCTGTAATGATCTTTCCAAACTGGCAATATGTAATCAAAATTTAAAATACGTTCAGTTTAAATAATTCATCTCAACTCTCTTCCCACAGAGATCAGAGGTGGGTTCCAGTTAGCCCCAAGTTCATAGCGCTCATGAGGAGAAGACAGTGGTCTAACCAAAAACACAAAGGAATTTCCTTTCCCTCATTAGTACACAGCAGTTGCAGCTGAGATGAGAAAGAAGACCTTGTGATTTGGAATATTTAGGTCCAGTAAATGACTGTCCTCTGCAGAGCAGCTGGGACCACTCCCAAGTCTAAAAGGAGGATGAAAGATTTAGCAAGATGTATTTCAACTACTCATAAAAGGAAAGAGGCTAATTGTAATTTTTTGTTTGTTTTCCTGGAATGATGTCTAAGATGCCATAATACAGTGGTCAGAATTTTGGACTCTGAATCCTATAGAAATACATGGTGTGACACAGAGAAAATACCAGTTAAAAATCTAAAAAAAAAAATATATTCGCATGTTATTTTCCTTCTTTAGTCACCAAAGAGTCCGCATTTTAAAGTTAAAGTGTAGAAGTAGAAAAAACGGTACAGAGAGAGGAAGGGAAGGAGGGAGGGAAAGACAACCCTAGAAGCTAGAGATGATGAACAATAAATGAAAGTTACAAATGGCCAAATACAAAACAAGTTGTCCAAAGATGATTCCTAGGATAGTGACTGCCTAGCATATAAAACATATTGATCAGTCCTAAGCTTTTTCTGCATAAAAAGTAGAAGTACATATTTAATTTTAAGGAGGCTTTAAGTATCCTATAGCAAAGACTATGAAATTTCAGAATTTCCTACAATTTCAAATTCATGTGGCTACCCCTATACAAGCAAAGCAACAGAATAGAGATTCGTTTTTGTTTTATTTCTCTAGTTTCTCCTCATGTTCACCTTCACCACAAATATGTAAGCATATTTTTTTCACACAACATGTAGCAGTAAATTTCAAAAAATAGAGCTGTGTAAGAGAACAGGAGCATGAAGAGAAGATGTGACATTTTAACTGATAGTATTGAGTCTGCTCATTAGTATGGTGAACTTTCTGAAGAGATAGAGAAGCTGAATGTGGAGGCACATGCCTGTAACCCCAGCAGTCAGGAGCTGATAAAGGAAGATGGCTGTGAGTTCCATGTCAGGCTGGGGCACAGAGTGAGACCTTGGAGAGAGAGAGAGAGAGAGAGAGAGAGAGAGAGAGAGAGAGAGAGACAGGGAGACAGAGAGACACAGAGACACAGAGACACAGAGACACAGAGACAGGAGAGGGGACCTGAAGGAGCAGGAGCAGGTTATGTAGCTCTCAGGAGGAGAGACTGCCAGGCAAAATAATGGAAGAAGCAGAACTCTTAAGGTGTGAAAATGCCTATTAGATTTGAAAACTAAGAGAATTCAGTAGAGCTAAATCAGAACAATGCGAAGAGGAAAAAAAGAAGAAAAATTAAGATACATTCTATACAGGTACACATTCCACATGACAAATGTGATAAATATGTATTATAAACATGTACTAATTAAGAATGGAAAAGGGTTAACGGAAACACCAAACTAGGGGCCTAATTACTTAGGGTCTTCCAGCTCTTTACACTTAGTATTGTGGAAGTTTCCAGAAGAAGTGCGCTTATCTCCCCGTGCTCAATGGGACACTTCGCTGGCTGTGATTGCAGTGAACCGCGGCACAGCAAGAGGAACTGCAGGAACACCAATTAAAAGATAGTGGAAACCACCCACTTCAATTGTTATAGTCTTGGGGTGGGGAGAGGCCATTGAGAGGCTGAGGAAAACATGTAGAAAGATTCTGAAGGTAGATCTGAGAATTGGCCAATGCATTGATCATAATGTGATAGAGGGATTAGGGCAATAAGATTTGGGCATAAGCAAGTCATAATTTCCTAATATATGGAAGGAATAGGTGGCAGGAAAGCAGCAATACATTTATCCAGAATTAGATTTAGCAATAACTCAGCCTAATCCATTTAAAGTTTGTTAACTTTTTAAATTCTCGTATAATCTTTCATTTATTTTTGTGTGTGTGTGTGCCATGCTTTCACTTTTGTCATCCATCTCATTTTTCTGAGACATCTAAGATTTTGAAATTAATTAGAAAGTTAAAGAAAAAGAGAACACTATTAAAATTTCCTATTACTCTGTTCTTCTAAAAACGTCAAGGGACCAGGGCTAGTGAGATAGCTCAGCTGTCTAAGAGCCTGCTTAGTAAGGCAAGAGCAGCAGGAACTGGGGTTCAATCCCCATGGTACACTGAGCAGGCCACCAAGACTGGGCATGGTGGTGGTTGCCTCTAACCCCAGCAACAGGGAGGCTGAAAACATGAAGATCACTAGAAGTCTGAGCTATGTAGTGAGAACCTGTACCAAATACGTGCATGATCGAGTCCTTGCCCAGGCCCGGTGAGTGTGTGGGAGAGCTTCTGGCTACCCTGCACCAGTGGACCCTGCTGGTCCCAGCCCAGGCAAGTGTGGGTGAGACACTCTTCCACCGCCTTGGGTCCCTAGCACCACTGCACAGAACCCCACCCCATTGTGCTGGCCCAGTGAGAATTTCTGCTGGGATCTGGGGACCCCAGATCCAGTCCTAACCCAGGCCCGGTTGCTGTGTGGGAGAGCTGCCTCTCCCCCCTATTGCACCTTGTCCCCTTCAGACTCAACTCAGGCCTGGCATATGGCCTCAGGTGGAACACTGCAGCTGCAATCCCTGCAAAGAGAGTAAGGGACCGAACCACCCAGTTAGACAAGGAGCAGAACAGCTTGCCAGAGGGAAACAACATGTTCACTCCCAAGGGCAGCAGGAGGAAGGAGCTGAGGACAGCAGCCAGACCCAAGACAGGCACAGCTGGATAAATCAAAACTTTGAAAATCTTCACCTGAACTTCAGTAGGTACTAAGGTTATAACTGCACCAAAGCTCTACAGCAAAAGTCAGAAGAGAGTGCTATACAAAATGACAAAGAGAAAGAGCAAAATGCATTCTCAGAACCCAAGCCCAACCAAAACAAGTGCAGAGGACACTAACACAGAACAAATTGAGAATCACACAGCTGAAATTAATGAATCAACAGCTTCTGAAATAAAGAAACAGCTGCAGAAAGGTATAGAGGAACTCAGATTGGAAATGAAAAAAGAAATCCCTGAATTAATAACATATACAGTAAAGAATCAAATGCAGAAACATATGGAGGAAACCCAATGCCCATCTAGAACAAATGCAAAGGACAAATGTATGAATAAATAGCGTTGATAGTAAATAAGCAACAGCAGGAACTCATCGAGGAACTCAGAGCGGAATTCTTTTCTACTAACTCAGTTCAAATGTATGAATTAATAGCATCGACAATAAATAAGCAACAGCAGAAAGTTATAGAGGAACTCAGAGCGGAACTTTCTGAAATAAGAAAAGAATTCTCTGAACTCATAGAATCTGAAGTAAAGAAGCAACTACAGAAACATAGGGAGGAAATCCAACCTGAAAAAAAATACTTAAGTAAAAGAATTAATAACTGCTTCTAAAGAAGACATTAATAAAAAAAAATAGAGGACATTAGAAAAAATGACAGATTCCTTGAATGAGCAATACATGAAAGAAATAGATCACATGAAGCAGAGGTAAAGAGATATAGAGGAATTTAAAATCTCAATCACAAGCTTGCAAAATAGTTAAAGTGAAAGTGACGACTGAGTTTCAGATCTTGAAGGGGCTGGTGCAGCTAGTGAAAAGGTAAGAAAGGATCTCTTAAAAACAACTAGGGTGCAAGAAAAAATAATCCGTCACGTGAAAGATGATGCAAAGATGAACAATGTGAGACTAATAGGCATCAGTGAGAAAGAAGGAGTCAATACAAATGGCATTAAAAAAATATGGGCAGAAGTAACAGCAGAAAACTTCCCAAATATGAGGAAACAATCTGACATTCAGGTAACCGAAGCAAACAGAATGCCAAGTAACTTCAACCCAATTAAAAACACCCTGAGACATAAAATAGTCAAGATCCCAGAAATTAAGCAGAAGAATAATATACTGAAAGCTGCTAGAGAAAAGAAGCAGATCACACTCAAAGAAAAACACATCAGAATTACGGCTGACTTCTCTTCACAAACCATGAAGGCAGCAAGAGCACGGACCAGAGTACTTCAAGTCCTCTATGAAAACAAATTCCAGCCCAGATTACTATACCCTGCAAAACTATCTTTCAAGTTTGATGGAGAAGTGAAATACTTCCATGACAAAGAACAATTAAGAATTTCATGATGACAAAGCCAACCCTACACAGGCTACTGAAAGATGTTGTAGAGAGGGACCAAAATGATCAGAACTCCACGAATGAGATCAGAAGCAAAGCATTGATAGGGCAAGCAATTAAACACAGGAGAAAAAAGAGTAAAGGACAGCAGGTAAATAACATGTCAATCATAAGTCAATACATCTCAATTCGAACCATCAATGTAAATGGACTCCATTCACCAATTAAGAGAAATAGATTGGCACAGTGGATTAGGAAACAAAATCCAACAATATGCTGTATACAAGAAACACATTTAAATCATGAAGACATTCATAGGCTGAAAGCCAAAGGATGGAACACAATATTACACAGCCTAGCACCTCAGAACAAAGCAGGGGTAACAATCCCATTCTCAGACAGTCTCAACTTCAAACCAAGAATGATAAAGAAAAAGAAAGAAGGCCATTATATACTGGTAAGGGGAAAAATTCAAGAGGAAGAGGTAACACTCATAAATATGTATGCACCAAACATGGGAGCAAACAACTATATAAAGCAAATCTTAATGGACATGAAAAATCTAATATGCAATACCACAATCTTAACAGGAGAACTTAACAACCACTTATCCCCAAAAGATAGGTCAACCAGAAAAAAACTAAGCAAACAAATAACAGAACTGAAACAGAGCTTGAAACAAAAGGACTTGGTAGACATATACAGAGTGTTCCACCTAAACACAGCTGAATACACATTTTTCTCAGCTGCACATGTGTCATTTTCTAAAACAGACCACATACTGGTACATAGGTCATGCTTAAGTTTATGCAAGAAAACAGAAATTATCCCATGCACATTATCTGACCATGGTACAATGAAACTGGAAATAAATGACAAAAGAAACCAGAAAAACACCCTCAAATACATGGAAATTAAATGACACCCTACTCAGCAACCGTGTCACAGATAAACTTAAACAAGAAATTCAACAATATCTACAATTCAATGAAAATTCAAGCACAACTTATCGGAATTTATGAGATACAATGAAAGCAGTTCTCAGAGGGAAATTCATAGCTGTGAACTCACACATTAGGAAAACAGAACAGGAGCAAATAAATACCTTAATGCTGCACCTTCAACAACTAGAAAAGGAAGAGCAAACCAAACCCAGAGCCCTAAGACAAGAAGTAACAATAAAGATTAGTGTAGATATTAATGCAATTGAGATAAAGAAAACAATTCAAATAATTAAAAAAGCAAAAAGCTGGTTCTTTGAAAGATTAAATAAAAATGATAAGCCCCTAGGTTACCTCATCAAAAAGAGGAAAGAAAAAATTCAACTACAATCAATAAGGAATGAAAAGGGTGTAATTACCACAGACTCAGTGGAAATTCAGAAGATTATCAATAGCTACTTTGAGAATCTATACTCACACAGAATAAAAGACACAGAAGAAATTGACACATTCCTAGAAAGGTAC
>NW_004524670.1:3045722-3057712 GCF_000260255.1 Octodon degus
CAATAAGGAATGAAAAGGGTGTAATTACCACAGACTCAGTGGAAATTCAGAAGATTATCAATAGCTACTTTGAGAATCTATACTCACAGAATAGAAGACATAGAAGAAATGGACAGATTCCTAGAAAGGTACAAATTACCACAACAGAATCAACAAGATATAACCACTCTCAATTATCCAATAACAACCAATGAAATACAAGAAGTAATTAAAAACCTACCGACAAAGAAAAGTCCATGTTTGGTTGAATTCACAGCTGAATTCTATAAGAAATTAACAGAAGATGTAGTCCCTATACTCCTCAAACTCTTCCATGAAATTGAAAAGGAAGCAATCCTCCCAAAATCATTCCTGGAGTCAAGTATTATACTGATATCAAAACCCGGGAAAGACGCAACTAAGACAGAAAACTACAGGCCAATCTCCCTCATGAATATAGATGCCAAAATCATCAATAAAATCTAAGCAAATAGAAGACAGCACATCATCAAGAAGATCATATGCAATGAGCACGCAGGATTCATCCCAGGGATGCAAGGATAGTTCAATATTCGAAAATCTATAAATGTAATACACTACATCAATACAAGGAAAACTAAAAACGACATGATCTTCTCCATTGATGCAGAAAAGGCTTTTGACAAAGTCCAACACTCATTCATGTTCAAAGTCCTACAGAAAAATGTTATAGTTGGCCTCTACTTCAATCTGGTAAAAGCCATCTATGAAAACCCAATGGATAACATAATCCTAAATGGGGAAAAAGTGAAATCTTTTACTCTTAGATCTGGTACAAGACAAGGATGTCCTCTATCACCACTTCTATTCAATATAGTTCTGAAATCATTAGCTACAGTCATTAGACAAGAGAAAGAAATAACAGGAATAAGAATTGGTAAAGACGAAGTTAAATTATCATTATTTGCAGAGCATATGATACTTTACTTGAAAGACTGAAAAAACTACACCAAGAAGCTCCTAGAATTAATACAGAAATGCAGTAGCATAGAAGGTTATAAAGTCAGTATCCAAAAGTCAATAGCATTCCTCTACATAGACAACAAACACACTGAGAGGGAAATTATAGCAACAATACCTTTTACAATAGCACTGAGGAAAATCAAATGAAATACTTGGAATTAATCTAACTAAAGAAGTCAAAGATCTTTTCAAGGAAAATTACAGTACTCTGAAAAAGAGATCGTAGAGGATTTCAGAAAATGGAAAGATATTCCATGCTCCTGGATAGGAAGAACCAACTTTGTGAAGATGGCCATACTCCCAAAATTGCTGTACAGATTTAATGCATTCCCTGTCACACTGCCACCAACATACCTCACAGAGCTAGAGAAATCATTCCTGGAATTTATTTGGAACCAGAGAAGACCTAGAATAGCAAAGGCAATCCGGGGCAATAAAGACAAGGCAGGAGGCATTACAATTTCTGACTTGAAATTATACTACGAGGATATTGTGATAAAATCAACATGATACTGGTAACATTATAGACCTGAGGATCAATGCAATAGATTAGAAGCTGCTGAAGCCCCTATGAACACACTCAGCCACCTTATCTTTGACAAGGGGGCCAGACACACTCACTGGAAGAAAGATAGCCTCTTTAACAAATGGTGCGGGAAAAACTGGTTCTCTACATTTCAAAAACTAAAACTTGACCCAGGTCTATCACCATACACTAAGATAAAGTCAAAATGGATTAAAGATCTAAATATTAAAACAGAGAAACTAAGTCTCCTGGAAGAGAAAGTAGGAGGAACTCTTAAAGACATAAGGGTAGGCAAACAATTCATGAACAAAAATCAAACCAAAAGGGAAACATTTGAAAGAATTAACAAATGGGACCTGCTCTTACTGAGAACTTTTTTCACTTCAAAAGAAATTACCAACCAAGTGAAAAGACTACCCTCAAATTTGGAAAAAATCATGACAAATAAATAAGTACCCAGACAAAGGTCTGCTCTCTAGAATTTATAAAGAACTAAAAAGTACTATGCTCCCAAAATTTAAAGACCCAGTCCAGAACAGGCATCTGAGATGAACACACACTTCTCAGAGGATGAAATTAAGGAAATGAATAAATATATGAAAAAATGTTCCACATCATTAACCATCTGCGAAATGCAAATTAAAATAACACTGAGATATCATCTCACCCCAGAAAGAATGGCTATCATAAAGAAATCCCTCACCAACAAATGTTGGAGAGGCTGTGAGGAAAAAGGAAAACTTCTCCACCGCTGGTGGGAATGTAGACTGGTACAACCATAATGGAAATCAATGTGGAGACTGTTTAGAAAAGTTGGACTGGAAATCCCATTTAAACCAGCTATTTCTCTTCTGGGAATTTTTCCAGAGGATCTGAAAACATCATATCATAGGGATATATGTGTGCCTATGTTTATAGCAACACAATTTCTGATAGCCAAATCTTGTAAACAACCAAGATACCCATCACCTGAGGAATGGCTGAAAAAGATGTGGTATTTTTACACAATGGAGTATAACTTAGCTACAAAGACTGATAAACTCGAAGCTTTTATATTGAAGTGGATGCCACTTGAAGATATACTCAGAAGTGAAATAAACCAGACACACATGTGTAAATGTCATATAGTTTGCCTAGTATAAGAACTCAAAATAAGAAATACGAATAGAAAGGTATAATACAAGTAAAAGGAAAGCAGGATCTCAAGAACTAACTAATTAAGAGAGGGAAAGGAAAAGAGATAGGAAACATGACAGTGACAAGCCATACAGTTATATGTAGAAGATGGGCAAGGCAATGATCCTGAGAATCTCCAGAAGATATTTGAATCTAGCATTTAATTGGAAAGATTCTCATCCTGACTAACTATATATACTGATACCTGTGAACGAAGCAACTGCACTAAACATGGTAATCTGTAATAGTTTAATGCTTGGAGTGCCCGTCATTCTGGTCTTCTGAATACGGGCTGCTTGTCATGACATGCCAGTTGCTGCTGTGCTATCTCTCGGGTAGATGACTGTTCAAAAAGAATGGGGTGGTGAATGAAGGCAAGAGACCATAAAAGGAATGTTTGGGGACTGTCCTGCTTCAGGGCTGTATATGGTTAGATTTTTGGACTTATGTGTACACATAAGTATATAATTCTTTATGCCTATTTTTAAAAATATATTCTAATTTTTAAATGTTTTTTCATCACATTCTGTAGGGACTTAAAGTTCAACATATCAATACTTGATGAAAAACACCTGTTCCATGTTATGCTGAAGATATTTGATATTCAGATATTGAGGTTAAGTTTAACAGCCTAGGTTGTATGGTAATGCAATAAGCTTCTTTTCTGGAAGGTTAACAACCTAAGTTTGCAGACCAAAATTAGAGAAAAAGGAGAGCCTCAAGGAAAGCCAACATTTTGGCCCTAGCCTTCCAAGGTCAATTAAGACTGAGGACATATGAGAACTTGTACTGTAACATCATGTAACTCGGTAGTGTCCCAAATTTTCTGATCAAAGAGATTATGGGGCCAAAGAGGAAAGTGATCAATGAGGTCAAGTGTGCCTAAGGAGAGTCACATGGAGAGAAAACATTCTCTCAGTCTTTCACAGAGAGCATATTGGCCAAGCAATGGCCTTGACTCATCCACGTGGCTGACACTGACAAAGGTTCTACAATCTGAGGTACAGGATCTCAGGATAAATCCTGAAGGGATTTCACTGACCTTATCAGACCCAAAAGCTACAACTCTTGTTGCATAGGTCCTGCTTTACCTTGGTCTTAAACATCCAGCAGAAAAGTCTAGAAACGAAATATAAGAAATAAAGCCAGTCTGTTAGGTTGAGATGTAGGGGACTCGGGTCAACAATTTCTGACATTACCAGTGAAGTGGAAGACCCAATACTATTATGGGCTACTGGACTCTTTTAGAATATTTTGCTGAGTTTACACACCTATAATATTCAAATAACGGAACTTAATGAAAAAAGGGGATACAGATGAATGTCCATTTTGCATCTGTGTATTCAAAATGGTTAGGATAGATATATAGTTATATTCTCTTAATGAATAGAGGGATTTGTTCTAGTAGTGTTAGTAAATGGCATACCACGTCCGCATCTTGCAGAGCAATTAACCTCTAAGAAGAATATATGCAATGTTTTAATTATTGAAACTGTCCTACCAAGTTGGCTTGAAACCATCTCACTGCTATTTGTTTCTGAAAAAAAAAAATTGAAAAAAAAGTCCCAAACCAAAAAGGAAAAAAAGGAAAAAGAAATTATCAACAAAGTGAAAAGACAACCCACAAATTTGGAAAAAATCATGACAAATAAGTACTCAGAGAAAGGTCTGCTCCCTAGAATATATAAAAATCTAAAAAATCCTAGGGCTTCTAAATTTAAAGACCCAGTCCAGATATGGGCATCTGAGATGAACACAGACTTCTAAGAGGATGAAATTAAAGAAGCAAATAAATATATGAAAAAATGCTTCACATCCAAATACATGCGTACATACATACATACATCAGGATAGAGTATCACCTTGAGATTCAGTGTTTTTGCGCTACTATGTTTAAATATAACATGTGAAATAAAAGTTGGAGATTTTGTATTTGTTCCTACAATGTTTTAAGCTCTTAATAATAGTTTTTGCATTTTTAGTATAAAATATTTTTCATATTCATGAATTTTAAGAAATCAATTTTTATTTTTCTCTCATGAAAAAATAAAAGCATAATTTCATAGCAAGGTAAGACAATAAAATAGTTAAGACACTGCTCGTCATTGTCTTCAAAGCAGTTTCTCATACTACAAGACCCAAAAATCAAAAGATAACTACAAAAAAGAAACCGATAACAGTTTCAGAAGCAATTTACTCTGATATTTATATCACATATTATCTGAAAGCTATTTAATGAAAATATGTCTCTATTACATCAGACAGTGCTCTGTTATTTGCTCCGACTACGGGCAAGGCACACACACAATAATTGAGTCTCCAGGGACAGCTCAGGGCTTCCCTGTGTCTTACCCAAAGTAATTATAACAAGAATGCCAAATACGAGCTGTCGATAAGACAATATTTGAAACTTGTTCAAATTACAAGGTTTCAAATTCTTGTTTTAATCCTTTTGTCTATAATTAAATATGCACTTTATATACTTTACATACATGTATATTAATATGCAGTGGTGTTCAGTTCGTGAGCTTCATTCTTTTCAAGATTCTTGGTGGAAGCTGAACCAGAAAATAAGCAAAGCAGATCTTCCCAAAAGGGCACCTTGAATTTAAATATCAAAATTGATTCAATTCTTGTTTAACTTGGTTTGAAATCAGAATCATGGAAAGAGTTAGTGAAGCGAAGCACCACTATACACATACACACACACACACACACACACACACACACACACACACACGTTTCTATACAGTTCCACATGAAGATCACAACTTAACATTAGATTTGAGATTTAAAGATGACTAAATATTTTAGTCTTTTGGCAAAAAAAAATCTCATTTAAACTGGAGACTGAACATTTCATAAACAATTGTCAAATTGGGTGCCCATTTATTTATTTGGACAAATTTTTTATTGTCCAATATAAAAATATAACTCTTCAAATGTTATTTTTTTATTTATATACTGAAAATGACTGCTGTTTGTTTGTTTGTTTGTTTGTTGGTGGAACCAGGGATTGAATCCAGGCCCTTACACTTGCCAGGGAAGTGCTTATTCCACTGAGCCATCTCCCTGGTCCCAACGACTGCTTTTTTGGATAGTCATCTTTGGATTTTGTCTCTATATATCTTAATGTTCAGAGTAGATGTATTTGTTTTGTTTTGGTTTTTTCATTTGTCATTATGAACATATTTATATGTTTCTATACAGCTTATATAAATGGCAATGCAAACTGCTAATATTTAAGGGAATGGTACTCTAATGCCTTTGTTATATAATTTTTAATGTTTTATTTATTTATTTATTTGGTATAGGATCTTGCTATGCAGCATGGACTCATCGTGATTTTCCTGTTTCAGCCTCCCCACCGTTGGGATTATAGGCCTGTGCCACCATGCCTGATACTCTGGGGCAAGCACAATGTGCCAGAGGTTCCAGGACCCAGCACAGCACGCAGTGCTGGAGAGCGAATGCTGGTCCTTGTTCTTGTTAGGCAGGCACTTGGACCACCAAGCAATCTCCCCAGCCCCTCTTATGTCATTTCTAAAGTCAGATATTGACATAGTCTTTATGTTTTGTGAATATGAAAACTGCAAAAAAAGACTTTGCTGAAACACGTACGTGTTTTCTTTGAACTAGGGGAAAATTACTGAGTGAAACATAAAATATGCTATGACTGATAATACTCTAATTCTAAAAATTTATTAAAGTTTATGCTACTTCTCTAGTGTGTGAATGTGTGTATGTGTGTGTGTGTGTGTGTGTGTGTTTAATGGCCTCGAAAGATTGACAGATTAGACCAGAGCCATCTAAATTTATTAATTTCACCATGATAAAAAAATATATACAGGAGCCAGAGAGATGGCTCAGTAGAATAAGTGCCTGCTTCGCAAGCACAAGGGCCTAAATTCAATCCCCAGTTATGAAAAAAAAAGAAAAAAAAGATTAACTAGATTGATTTTACATGTTATTATCGATCAAAGTCCAACGATAGAAACTTTTATTCTGTTCCATTATTTTATAAGCTTTCCTCTGTAATAATACTTCTGACTGCTTCAATATATACATATTTTCACATTTCCTAAATGCCTAAGAACACATGTGAAGTTTGATTTTGTCTGGGTATAGCTGCACCTAACACTTCTTTGCCTGTGAGTTTCCTTCCATAGTGACCTACTAATTATTCTTCCTTAAATTAAATAAGCCATGATTTAGGGACTGGTGAGATGGTTCAGTGGTCTAAAGCACCTGTTTAGGCAAGCTTAGGCAGGCACAAGGGAGTATAGTTCCATCCCTGGCACCATATGCCACACCAACCATGCCTTCAGAGGCCTGAGCCATCCCCTGCCTCCCCCCCCCAAAAAAAAGATTTAAATCTCTAGGACTGGTTTGGGGAGCTAGCTTAGTGTTCTACATGCCTGCCTGGAAAGATCAAAGGCCCAGGTTCGATCCCTGGTACCACATGCCATGCTGGCCCTAGAACACTGGGTATGTTGGGTTGGCCACCAAAACTGGGCATGGTGGCCCATGCCTGTAATCCCAGCATTGAGGAGGCTGGGACAGGAGGATCATTATGAGTCTGAGCTGCATAGCAAGACCCTGTACCAAACAAATGAATCAACAAAAGAATTTTTTAATGAAAAATAAATAAATCTCTAGAACTGAGTGACTGATGGATTGCTACTTATCAGTGACTCATGCTTTTTAATTAAAAGTGAAAATATTCCTTCCCTTCACCCTTTGAACTATAATTACATGTAGGGATTATTACCATGTTATTGTTATATTTTGCTAATAACATCCCCAGAAACTATAAAAGGGTAATGTTTTGCATAAACAGCATGCCTTTAACTAAAACTAATGCCCATTCTTTCACTGAACAAGTCTCCTTAAACACTTTTTAGGTTGTAAGCTCAGCTTGTTGTTGCTAAATCTCTAGTGACCAGAGACAGTATATTTAAGCTCTTTTTGCTGTTGTTTTTGAGACAGAATATTGTTATATAGTTCTGCCTGGCCTTGAACTCACTGCATAGCCTAAACTTGCCTCAAACTTGCAGGAATTCCCTTGCCTCTGCCTCCAGAGTGCTGGGATTACAAGCACGAGCCACCGTATCTGGTCTTAATATCATTACATTTCAGGTTTTCGATCATCAAATTAGGATAGGTAAAATGGTATTATCTTTATGTTCTATTGAAATATGTACTTTAAAACTGTTTACAAAAGTTGATATAATCTGTTTTGTGCAACAGGAATAATTTCAATTATCCTTCATCTGCATGTTAATCTGTTCATATTTTATGATATGATAGCATGGGATAAAATAACATTTTTAATGCAATTGGGGTAATGTGAATATGTAAAGTACAAAAAATGCATAAGGACTGAGTATGACAATATTTTCAATCTTATTAACTATACATGTGATGTGAGGTCTCTAGTAAGGAAGACTCAGTTGGCAAAAGAACCAAGAATAAAAGCCTACCCTAGGCTACAAGTGCCTAACATTATGCAGATAACACAGGTAGTCCCTACAGAGGTAGAAAAACTCCAGGACCACCCAAAATGCCTGGAAAAGTCAAAATCTTGCTCTCATGTTATTGACAAAGGTCTTCCACCCAAAGGGCATAAGGACATCAGGACTTTCAAATGAAAGTTGAAGTTGTAAGAAACAAGTCAGCTCTGTGCTATTTGGAACCAACTGTGCTGAAATGTCTGGGCTTTCAAGAAGTCTCTGGCCAGGGGCTGGTGAGATGGCTCAGGGGTCTAAAGCACCTACTTAGAACAAGTTTAGCAAAGCACAGGGACCATGGTTCAATCCCCCAGCACCACATGCCAGCCAGCCCCACCCCCTGGTGAACTGAGCTGGACACACACACACACACACACACACACACACACAAAAATAAATAAAAAAAATTAAAAAAAAAAAAAAAGAAGTCGTCTCTGGGCCAGAAGAATGTGACTGGTTTGAAAAAATTAAAAAAATAAAAACTCTGAATTTTTAGCATATGAGCTTCTGGGGGATATTTAGGTGAAAATTTTCAAGTTTTTGGTCATTTGGCCATTATTAAGATGGATAGTTATATGAAAAAAGTTTGGCTATCATTGAAAGTACAGGTGGTTCTCGTATTGGGAGCCACTGGATTTTTTTATACTTTAACACAAGTTGAAGACTGGTTGATTTAAAGTTCATGGTTTGTTTAGCATAGAGTGGATTTTGCAGAAGGGGGAAGGCAACAGAGAAATCTCACGGCAGCTGGTCCATCCTGTTCATCAGGTCAAAGGAAATAACTTCAAGTTTCCGCTGATTGAAGTCAAGATCAGTGGCTTCTTTACTGGGGACTGGCAGGGTAGTAATATGGAGAGACAGGAGCGCATCTCAGGCATACAGACCTGGGAAGCAGAGCTAGCCTAAGGCAGTGAGGGTCTGGCTACTTAGTATTCATTTACATTGTTGATTTTAAAGTAAAATAAAATATTGTAACTCTATACATCACTAGGAGTATACAATGTAAGCTAAAGATACTCAAGGATCTCTAAACATTTTTGCTTCTCATTCTAAAATTAAAACAAACCTGGCATTCTGTAATGGGCAACTTCAAATAAAAATAACGGGGCAGGAAGATAGCTCAGGAGTCTAAGCACCTGCCTGACAAGCACAAAGACCTGGGTTTGACCCGAGCACTGTATGCCATGCTGCCATGCCAACCACTGAAACTGTTATCCCAGCACTGGGGTGGCCAACGTAGGACAATCACTAAGAGTCCAAGGTGTGTAGCAAGACCATGTACTGAACTAATTAATTAATTAATGATTTTCATAATAATAATAAAATAAAAATATTTATCACCTCAACAATTTATCATTTCCTATATTAAGGCCACAATATTAATGTTGATATGGTCAATGATAGTCTTCCTGTGTTTCATGTTCTTTTTTAAAATAAAATTTATTTTTTCACTTTCTAATCTTCTTATTCCAAGTCCTAGACCTTATTTTTAATTTCTTAAGTGGGACTAAAATTGTTAGCCCTATACATTGTTGGGTACAAAATTCAGTCCTTAAAGTTATAAACCAAACAGACATTGTCTACACAGGAAAAACACGAGTGACCAGCATACATACTAGATCTACTTCCTAAATTGCCACTCAAGGGAGGACTAAATGTGTGCCGAGCATCATAATTGGCTACTGGTGACAGTTCCAAACAAGACTAGATGAAAGAAGGAAATCAAAGAAGTGGTAAAATCACAATGGACTGAAAAACGACAGATCCCAGGAGCAGAAAAGCACTGCTAGAGTGAATCCGCTGTTTCATTAGGGGCTGTCAGTAGCTTTCAAAACTAGAAATGTGTGGAACAGCAGAAGGTAGGGAAGTCTCTGGCTCACAGAAATGAAAACCTGCTCGCTTTCTCTTCATTTTGAAAGTACTGATTCTGAAAATATTAATGAAACCTTGAAGACTTTTAGCCTTGATTCATAATCCAAGCTTTAATGTTTGTTTTTTATTAGTTTTATTGAATTATGTTTCTTATTCCCACCTTGTCCAACAAAATAACAGAACTACCCAGGTAGCATGAGCAGAGAGTACAATAAATAGTACATCTGTCTGAGCAACAGAGATCTTTCTTCAACAAAAATGAAAGTTGATTTCATTTCAGTTAGTGACTGCCTATCGATGCAAGTAGTAAAAATATTTTCAAAACTAAAGGTCTCTATTAGCTTTTCTACCATCCAGGTGAAGCACAAGAGAAACCAGCTTTCTTCCAGTCATGATGCTCAAATTGAAACATGCATTTGAACCTCTCAGAAGCCTCAGTAATTTAGAGGTTCCTGAGCCTGCTCCTATAGTTTCTGAGGCAGAACTCTGAATAGGGAATAAGAATTTGCTTTTAACAAATACCTGAGTAATAGCAATGATACTATAATCCATAGACCATATTTTTAGCATCCCTTTCCTTCAGGTCATTCTGTGACAAGCAGCTCAGTCAGTTACGATAGCAGTCTGATGACGCTCAGTCAGAGGTTTTAGTTCTTCAGTGGTCAGGAAAACAGGAATTCTAAATCTTGTTTTTTAATGGATGAGTGACATTGTTCATAAGGTTGGAGACAGAGTGTGTGGCTAGACAATCACCACTCAATAATCATTATTTTGACAAAGGAATTCAAAATACCTGCTCTGTAGCTATGAATCAATTTCACTTAGAAACTGTGACACATTGTATTGAGTTAACCGCAAAGGGCACCAATATCCAATTGTTGGCTGAACGGTATAAGTTTCAAGTCTCAATTACTTCTCCATTATCTTTCAACAAGAAATGTTTTCTTCTTCATTCTAAGAAAAAGTTAAACCTTTTCACACTTTGATGTCACTATTGCTGTCTCCGTTTTAATTCAAGTAATATAAAGCTATGCATTTTCAGTGATACTTATGATTATCATTGATATTCTAAGTGAGTACTTGATACATTTGTATATCTGTCTTAAAAACTCAGTTATTCTCATTATTTAATAGTGAGAAACAATAATTTAAATGTTTACTTCTTTTTGCTTAGTATAACTGTCTTGAGCTTTATGTTTCTCAGCACAGTGCAATCTTACCTATTTCATACCGTAGACTGTGAGAAGGTCCTAGTTCTGTTTTCAAATTATACACATTCTATTTTTTCTCAATTTTTTTCATCTTTAACATTGTCCAGATAGCAACTATTTAACTCATTTTAGCAGCAAATAAGTGACAGTTTATCAAATTATTAATTAGTATTAGGTAGTAAACAGAACTACTCGGGGCAGTCCATTAATTTTCATCTTTTTTTTTTTTTAACCCTGAGAATACAACTATTTCTAGTACTTTGAATGAATTGGTCAGTGAGGTTGCAAATAAAATAATGCATGTGGAAGCAAGACTTTATTCTAGTGCTAAATCATTGCAACATGTTGTTTTCAATTCCAGTGTTCTGGGATAAACACCACGCCATGAATTCTAAATTCATAATGTTCATTATTTAACTTTTGTAATCTCAAATCCCCCAAAGTAGGATGAAATATTTCAGATTGAAATGTATGGGGCTGGCCAGATAGCTCAGTGGACTAAGGGGCCTACTTAGGCAGTGTGCATGGCCGGGCTTCAATCCTGGGTGTGCTGTGCCAGCCCCACCCCCGGGGCACACAATTGAGACTGGGTGTGGTGGCTCGTGCCTGTAATCCCAGAGTTTGGGAGGCTGAAAACAGGAAAATCACTACTGAGTCTGATATTCATAGTGAGACCCTGTAGCCCCTGTACAAAATACATACTAAATAAATAAA
>NW_004524670.1:3057869-3084913 GCF_000260255.1 Octodon degus
TTCCACACTTTCTTTTTTGTATTTAGGACAGGGTGTACAGGGTATACAGGGTCTCACTGCATAGATGGGACTCATAGTGATCCACCTGTTAACAGCCTCCCAACAGCTGGGATTACAGGTGGGTACCACCACGCCCAGTTTCAAAGCTGTCTCAGTGTGCCTGGGGGTGGAGCTCCACCCTATCTTTTTTTTTTTTTTTTTGGTGGAACCAGGGATTGAAACACCCTATCTTATAAGTACTTTTCTCTAACACATTTAAAAGTAGTAAATAGCATATCATGTAAGCTATTTTTAATTGTTCAGGTAATGGTTCTTATTCAGTTTTTTAATTTATTTTCAAATCATTTTAAACATTCAGAAAAATTTCAAGGACCATAAGCATCATCTCACATCCTGATTCTGAAATTGCTAGCATTTTGTTCTCTTTCTTCCACATACCACTGTCAGAAACATTAACCTACTGCCTGGTCACTATTCTGTATCTCCATAAATATCTCCTTAGTCCTCTCAGAAAGGAAATCAACATACAGTAGTCTCTCACTATTTCATGGTTCAACTTTTGTGGACTCACTATTTAGCAGGTTTTCAAAACCTATTAATCTAAATTATTTATCACAGATTTTTTGTTATAGGATTCAGCAGTACCATACAATATACGTATGTTGCTAAAATTGCATAGGTTTACAAGTTTAGAAAATGGTTATGAACATTAAAAGTGTTTTTCTAAGTGTGGGAAAGGATTACAAAGCCTTACAATACACATAATTACAAAAATAAATATAATATCACTATTTTGCTGATTTTCACTTATCGTAGTGGTGTCTGTAACTCAACCTCTGTGATAGGTGAGGGACCAATGCAATAATAGCACATTGCCATTCTGATCAAAGAATTCAACTCAGAAATACTAGTTGCTAGCCATGTGGATTTGTTTGTTTGTTTGTTTGTTTGTTTGTTTGTTTCAGCATTTCTGGTCCAGGAATCAATTCTGCATCATGCATTGAGTTAGGCTGCCATGTCTCCTTAGCTTCTTTCAGTCTTTAGCAGGTCTTCACTCTTTTCTTGTCTTTATAGTGCATTCAGTTGTAGAAAGTACAAGGGTTCCCTTGTGTAAGATGACCACCATCTAGGCACCAACTGATATTTCCAGGCTGTATTCTGAGCTTGAATAAAATTGAACAATATACTCTTCTCAGATATCACATGGAAAGACAAACTATGTTTGCCCATCCCCTTCCTGGTTATGTTAACCTTGATCATTTGGTCAAGTTATTGGCTGCCAGATTTTTCTACTATAGTAACCACGTTTCCATGTCTTAATTATTTTATGAGATGACACAGTAAAACTACTCTAATAGCCCTTTCATAATAAAAATTCAGCCATGGCATCAACTGGTAACTCCAAAATTATCATCACCACTATACTGGTTAAAGAACAAAAAAAAAAAAAAAAAAAAAAAAAAAAAAAAAAAAAACAACAACAACAAAAAACTGCATGTGGGTGTTTCTATTTTTCCCAGATTAGACTAGAGCAACATCTTTTAAAATAGTTCTTCTGTTCTTTCAGCATGTTTTTATCTTCCTTGACCATTGCCTTATTTGGGACACAAGATCCTCCATGTCCACATTTCATGATCCAGCACTAGAACACTAGAACCCACTGCTTGTCTAAAGAGCCCAGCCAGATTATTTTTAGTGGTGGGTAGCACTTTGAAACAAGGACCACTGCTCAGCGTGGTGGCAGGGCCTGTAATCCTAGCACTCTGGGAGGCTGAGCATGCAGACAGAGAGTACCTCTTGTCATTGGTACTCCTTGGGCATCATTGTTTACAGGGCTTCTCAGAATAGGGTGAGGGAAAATAGTCTATTAATGAATCCAGTTTTACTTATGAATTTGAACTGAAAAGCATCTGGTCCCTACCTCCAATCCTAATTAAATACCTCAAGGGTATTTTTATTTTCCTGTGTTTTTTAATCTCTTCTTGGCACACATTATTCTCAATATATTTGCTTGTTTATTTCCTGCCACCCTGCTGATCTCTTCTTAGATATGCAGCCTCTCTTGACTCTACCATCGCTCCCACCTTCACAGTCAGCTCTGTTATGATTGCCTTGTCTAATAGCATGCTGTTACCTCCCCTGCCACACACAGAGCCATCCTCTCGCCACCCCACTACTGCTTTCTCCACCATTAAGCACGCTGTCACCTCTGTGCATTCCAGCGTCTCACTCCTTTCAGAGATTTGACAGTTGCTATATTTTAATCTTGGTGGCAAAGAATGCCGGCTGACTGTGAAGAAGAGCCTTGCGCTGTGAGTAGCTCCAGAGCACATCGCAGTAGCTTGAGAAATTAAAGATGATGAAAACAGCTACAGTTCAGGTGAAGCAAGAAATGCTAGGACGTTGGGTTTTTAGCCCTACCATCTCCAAAGTTACCAATTATCTTCTGTTATTCTCCCACGTGCACACTTTAGTGATTGCCTGTCAACAGCACTGAATGTTGCTAACTAGCTTCTTGGGAAACCCCTCCTTAGCCTCCTCTGGCACTACTTTTAAAAAACAAAGGAAGCTCAAGTTTTCCCCAAACAGTACCACATGGTGGGAAAGGTGACAGCATGCTGCGGATGATAAAGTGATTCACATCAATTAACAGGGTTACATCCAAAGATGCAAGAACCTGGAAACAAAAAAATGAATAAAAGAAATCAAATACTTTAAAACACTTCTTGATTGATTTAAAGAAATATTGTCCATATGATGGGATTTATGTCCATTTAATTTGATATTTTTTGCATCCTTACCTTTCAAACTGTCATATATGCAGTACGTTTTATATAAATAAGCCATTTTTTAGCCTTCTCTTGAATCAAGTTTGATCATCTCTGCCTTCTGTGAAGATATTTAGTCAGTTTGTATTTCACCTGGTTATCACTTCATTACATCAAGCCTGCCGTCGTGGAGCAGCATTTGTGTTGGCCCCTGTGCTTATTCCTTTTCCCTTTTCTTCAGTTCTTAAAGTAAATACGGTGAGTGTGTTTTCAAATTACATTTTATCTCCTCTCAACTTTGGAAGTAGGCTACTTTGTGTGGTTTGTTAGTGTTTGCTCACCAGATTATAAAACACATTTGCAAGCTATACCCATTGTCTTTGAACAATTCTACTCATTCAAAACCTACACAAAAACTTTATGAAAGTCTAATGTTCAATATAATCCTCATACTCTTTGGTATAATGCTGTCATAGTTTTGGTTCTCCATGCTTATGAACTCCATGCTATATATTCCTAAATACTTAACAGTCCTTTGAAAAGACTAAACATAAAAAGATCATACACATGGGCTTTTCTAATAATCTGTAGACTTCGTATCACGTTTAACTTTCTGGGTAGTCTTCATTATTCATTAACTTTCTGCTGAGACATTTTCTTTTAGTTTAAGAAATTTTTTACTGTATTTTGTAGCATGTCTTTTGGATGGAAAGTCAGTTTTTATTAGTCCAGAAGGATTTTTGTTTCATCTTTAGTTGTGAAGAAGATTCCGTATGATAAGGAATTCTAGATACATACAGCTTTTTGTGTTTTGTACCTTTTGTGCTGTATTGCAGATTTCCTACTCGGAGGTTGTTCTATTATTTTCTGCCTCCTATCTGTTCTGAGAAGAATTCAGCCATACGTCATATTGTTGTTTCATGTGTGTGTGCCACTCTGTCTATTCTGACTACTTTCAAAATTGTGTCTTTATCTTCATTGATAGCAGTTTTTCTCTGATCTCCTCTGGTTGCTTTGTATTTATCTCAGTTATGGTTCTCTATTAATCTTGGATCTCTACCTGACATACTTAATTAATAGTAATTTTCAGCCACTAGGTACTGCATTCAAATATTTTGTGGCCATTCTTTCTCTTTTCTCCTTCTAGGATTGTCAATGTATGCATAATAGCTTGTTTCCTTCTTTTTAATGTTTTTGGTACAGGGTCTCACTACACTGCTCAGACTTGTAGTGATCCTCCAGTTTTCAGGCCCCCGGCACTGGGATCACAGTTGTGTGCCACATACTCAGTCTATCAGCTTGTTTCATATTATCTTTCCAGGTCCCCAGTTCCTGTGCAGTCATTCACCTATTTCTTTCTTTGTGTTTTAGCTTCTGTCATTTCCCCTGACCCATGTGCAAGTTCACTGATTGTTTCTTCTGCTCTACTGAGAAATGCACCAAAACTTCATCCTTCCTATATTTCTTCTACCTAGCATTTGTCTCTTATGATTTCTGTCTCTTTGTTATTTGTACTGTTTCTACTATATCTTTTACTG
This sequence comes from Octodon degus, assembly GCF_000260255.1. Classification (NCBI taxonomy): domain Eukaryota; kingdom Metazoa; phylum Chordata; class Mammalia; order Rodentia; family Octodontidae; genus Octodon; species Octodon degus. Next base: position 3,062,176 of record NW_004524670.1, read on the forward strand.
TATTTATCATGGAATAAAATTCTTACCTGATAATTTTAATATGTGGGCTCTCTCTGAGGCTATCTTTTAATAAAGCATAGTATTTCTTCATTCTTAGATTGATGGTAATTTTTTTATATTCAGTATCAAAATTCTGTGTGATATAACACTGAAGGTTAAGTAAGTTATATTTATTACCATAGATAAGCGTGATTCTATTAAGATGCAAATGTATGTTTATTTGTTGGGGAAATGTTGATTTAGTCTGCTTCATACAGAACTATGATTGCACTTTGTGGTAGTTTCCATTAAATTCAGTTTAATACAAATGTAAACAATTGATGACAGAATAATTTTTCCCAGGGCTGGGGTGATGGCTCAGTGGAAGAAGTGCTTCCCTGGCAAGTGCAAGGGCCTGAGTTCAATCCTCGGTTCTGCAAAAAAAAAAAAAAAAAAAAGAATAATTTTTCCCAACTAGACAAGACTTGACTGCTGGATGCTTACAGGTTTATCATTTCTCTTATCCTTCTTTCAGAATTCTCCAGATCAGCTTGCACCAGATGGGGATCCCCATTGTCTGGACTCCCCCATCCTGTGTCTGACTCCCTACCCACAATGATCCTAGTAATAGACAGTGTAAGATAAGCAAATGCCTAGAGGATCTCTCCGAACTCTCTGATCCTACTCTTGGACTTCATCTGGCTTCTGTTAATTTGCTATTTATGCTGTAATGAATTGCCACACATTTGATGGTGTAAACAATATAGTTTTACTACTACATGATTCTAGAGGTCAAAATCTAAAATAGATCTCAAGGAACTAAAATAAACAAACCAGCTTTTTGAGGGACTAACAGAGAATCTGTTTCTTTTTTTGGCTCCTTGTTCATAGTCCTCTTCTTTCTTCAAATCTAGCAATTTCCTTAAGCCAAACCTTTGGTAGGCTCATCTTTTTTTCAAACTCTGACATCCCTGCTTTCTTTTTCCACTTATAAAGATTCTTATGAAGAGGTGGATCATACCCATATAATCTAGAGTAATATTCCCATTTTTATATCCCTATCTTAATCACATTTGGAAAGGTTCCTTTTGCTACTTAATGTTATGTAGTCACAGGTTTTGAAGTAGAGGACTTATTTGTGCCTGAGAATTCATTATTCTGCCAGTAGTGAGGGCTCTATCCTATCACTTCAGAGGGCCTTCTTTTGCCCTTGCTCTACAAGCCACAGCACCCTAGCTGCACCCCTTTCAGGGTGAGATGGACATTGCCTGAGGGCCTTCAGACCTCACGGCTCTACTTGGATTTCAGCAAATCCCATGTACCTGTGTCTCAGAGCTCTTCTTTCCAGCTGCACATGGCCATGGCTTCACACCCAGAACGATGAGATAGAGAAAGCTTATTCTACTCTTCACCATTCTCCGTGCAGGCCTCCCCTAACAAAAAAAAATGTCTTCCTGCCCCTCCCTGTGGAGCCTCTGTGTTAGGTGATCTGTTTAATCTCATCACTTTACTCTCTCTCAAACCCAGAACGGCCCTGAGTTCTGATAATTCAGCTCCAACTTCAGGCCATCTGGCACACATGTGCCATACACAGTCTCTCAGTTCTCTTTCCTCTAGTTTGTCACATGTACCTGGTCAAGGCCCACCAGAAAGAGTCGTGAGTGTGTGCAGCTTCTCCTTGCACTGAGGCAGGACTCTCAGACTTGCCAGCACACACAAACTCTTTCAAAAAGTCTATCTTTTATTCCCTTACTTCAACAAGTGTGCCAAACTTCTCCTCTTCTCACCTCACCAATGACAAATTCCATATGAATCTATTTTTCAGGGTTTTTTTTTTTTTGCTTTTTTTTTGAGATAAGATCTTGTTTAGTTGTACAAGCTAATCCTGAGCTCACTTATATAGCCCACACTGTCCTTCAATTCACTGCTATCCTTCTGCCTCAGTTTCCTGAATGTTGCGACTACAGGTGTGCACCATCATGCCTGGCTATTATTTTTGAAGAGTTGTTTGTTTTCTTCTGAATTGCAGTTTATTAGATTTCTTTGTGAGCTCCGTTCTCTGATGAAATTTTTAAAACTCTAACTTTGCAGGTTTTCTGGGTGCATGTCATCAATAGAGTGGACTTAATGTTCTGCTGTGTGTATGAATATTCTGGATAACAGCAGGATTTGTATGTCTTAAATGGAATATTGAAAAGCATGAACATCTAATTTATGAGTTGCAAATGAATCTTATCTTGGATTATTTTAAACCCTTCTACTGAACTCATCTGAATTGACTCAATTAACACCAAGATTTGATCCAGTATTTTAACTTCCTAAATCATTGTTGAATTATGGGAAAAAAGGTGAAGGAAACATGAAAAATACTACATTTATATAATATTGATTGTGCTCATGCCCTGAATAACATCTTAAACATCAAAAGAAAGTGTTGGCTTTCCTCACGTTTTGGGGTGTTCTTGATTAGCAATTCAAAATAGAAAGACCAGCAATTTTTAGAGCTTCTAAGAGGAATTGATTACAGATTTTTAGTCAGTGAACAAATTTTCCTAAAACAAAAAGAGGAAGAACTTTGAAAGCTCCTGTAAAAGCATCGCTTAGTGACAGAAACCTTCTTTAAAGTCAAAGATTTTGCAGGAAATGGATATAATACCTTGATCAAGATAGCCACACTGTTCAGAAATGTGTGTTTTGTTGTATCTGCTAAGAAAGTATTCTTGGTAGGCAGACTTCTATTGTAAATAAAATGACGTGACAGTCCTAAGACCACTGTCATAGAAATCTCACACTGTCTGAAAGTGGAAATAATTTTAGAAAGTGAATTGCCACAAAACTATGGCTAGACCATACCACAGAGAAGCTATAGTACTGACAGCATGATGAGATGGAGCAATGAAAATGACTGATCTGGAGCCTCGCGGGCCTCAGACACTATTTGTAGCATCAAAACAGCAACTGCTTTGGGACACGAGGCTGGTTGCTAAGCAGCAACTAAATGAGTGGCCAAAAATGTGGAGCCACTATGAGACCACGAACTGTGGCTCACAGGAGAAAGAAAAATCTTCCCTTGTTTCAAGGATGTGAGGGGTTTTCACAAACAATTGCAAATAAAAACTACCACTTTGGGGAGAAGGAAGCTAAATTGGGAGCAAATGAAGTGGCACTGCTACTTGAAAACCTCTCTTAGTCTAGGAGATCTATAGAAATCCTCCTGTCCTTCCTATTTTAATCCTCTCTGAGGTGATAAGGAGAGGGTAGTACTGACTACTTTTAAAAAATAGTCCAAAAAAAGAAAGAAAGAAAGAAAGAAAGAAAGAAAGAAAGAAAGAAAGAAAGAAAGAAAAGAGAAAAGAAAAGAAAAGAAAAGAAAAGAAAAGAAAAGAAAAGAAAAGAAAAGAAAAGAAAATAGTCCAAGGCAAAAAAACCCTTAGTGAAGTCCCAGCTCAGACTGGAGTATGGGGGGTGACACTCAAATGACTTAAATCAAATCCATTGTGCTTACAGCTTCAGAGGAGTGATGGTAGTTAAAAGTCTCCCTTTCTAGAAAAACTCCTGGAGATGACACACAGTCCTAACAGGACATTAATTCTACTAATGTGCTATTAAGGTGGCAGATGCTCACAAATAATATAGTCATGACAAATCAATGAATCAGCTCTAGGATACTACAAGTTGTATTATGTCTCAGGCTGGCCAAGGGAAAGTCCTAGTAATAATATGGCTCCACAGTGAAGACCAAGAGAATGGAATGTGATCCCAGGTACAGATGAGGCTATCTCTTAGGAGAAATGTTAAACAGCATTTGATTACATAAAAATTTTAAATGATGTTCATGGGGCAGAAACCCAAATGTTGGTGAGGCTGTGTTTATAGAAAAGATGGATACAACTTGACATATTTCACTTAATGAAAATTGAACTCAGTGATGGGTTAATTACATCTTCCTTAGGAAAAGGAGAGAAAAATGCAAAATGTAATCAGAGATAAACTCCAGCACACATGCTTCTCAGTCACATCTCTCAGGGCAGAGAACTCAGAGTTCAAGTGTGTGTGTGGCGTGTCCTCAAGGGTATATCTTCCAAGCATGCAAGAGTGAAGAGGTTTATCTTGCCTGAGATGCAGTAGCTGATAGAGCTGAGCCTTAACTGAAACACCTATGTGAGTAAGCTGAAAATTTTGTTGATGCAGATGCTGGGTACAGTATGTTATTCTCTCCCATAATGCAGAGGTCACTATCTTGTGACCTGTAAGAGTATCACGCTGCCAAGAGACTGTGGTAGGTACAAGGATCCCAAATTCCTACCTAAACTTAAAAAACACACTTATAATTTTAGCTTTGTTGTGTTTCTTTTTTTAACAAAACATTTCAACATTGATGATTGTTTAACTCCTGCCAGGGAGTCACCGCTGTAGTTAGAGACTTTGGAACGCTAGCACCAGGCCACTTCATTTCCCAAGGTAACCTAGGACTCAAGTTTCCTGGATTTGCACTGAGGATGGAAATGGAGCCACGAATAGGCACAGATAGGACTCTAACCTCTCTCCTCTTGCTATGGAGTTCGTGCAAAAGTATTACATTGCTGGGTGCTGAGTTACAAAATTTATAAGTTATGTAATGACCACTAAACCTTCAATATTGATCCTGATTTATTATGTTTACCAACTATGTTTTTGTGGAGAAGCTTAATATTAAGACTTGATGATGACAAATTTAAAATAAATAATGGATAAGAAAATAGAACACAGAGGTACAAAGTTCCTCTAAAAGACTGGATTTGTTCAAAAAGGACACTGCTCTGATCTAATGTATCAGAGGAATGAAATTTCACCTGCCATAGGTGTCAACATATTTATGAATACAGAGTCAGCTTCTCCAGATGCTACGTTCAGCAGGTGCATCCAAAGGCTGCAGGTTTTCCTCACTGTTGCCTGAGCAGATGTTATTACACATCTGCCCTTCTTTTTCTGCTTCTAAGCCTTTAATTGGAGCTCTTTCTCACTATCTAATACTCATTTGAATAAGGTTTGTTTGAAGCTCTGATATAAAGAGGCATCTACCAGTTTAAGATTCCAAGCCATTCCTGCATAGAAATGGTAGCGGCATAATTTGTAATCTGTGCACAACATGCCCTTTCTTAGACATACTTTTATTTATTTAATTACTTGCTTATTTATTTATTTTGCAACCCAACAACCTTTTATAAACTGGTATTCTCTTGAGATCCAAGCCAGAGCAGCTTCATGTATTACAACAGAGGCTGAAAAATTAGTTAAGCCTTTTCCCTTAACTTTTAAACATTCTCTGAAGTTTAAGGTAGGGCACATTTCCCGTACTTTAGGAATGAATAGAACTATATAATTTAGAAACTAAGAATTAAAAAACTGCCATAAGGTTTCCACTTTATTTTTATCAATTAAAGATTGTTTTCCTAAAGAAAACAAAATACTAAATCACTACCTGCAGCCATCATAATTTCATTTAAACATATGTTGACAGCAAATAAACAATGCAATATAGACAATATCTAGGCAATCCTTTCAGAATAAAAGCATGCCTCTTAAAGCTGAACAAAGTTAGCTGTACAAAAGCTTTACAACTTTCTGCTTTTCTCTTTTCCACTGTGTGTCCTTCACTTATCTGAAGCTGATATTTTCCCTTTGTCTTGCTCCTTGGCAATCTGAATCTCACTACAATTTCTGACCTGCGCATCTGTGACCTGCGCATCTGTCTCAGGTGTACCGGCAAATGGATGATGAGACTAACCCAAGGCCTGTTTGATGTTTGACTTTGCCATGCAACCTCCTGGCAGTAGACGTATAGCAAACACTTCTCTATGTTTTCATCATTTCCTATTCACTTTAATTTATAGGCTGACTTTTTTCTAACCCGAGGAGCACTGGCCATCACTTGTCTCTCAATTATCCTATTAGGTTAAATGCTCATCATTGTAAGGAATGACATGACACAGAAAGCAGCAGAGAACAATGTCTTACACAAAGGCAAGATAGCATGGAGTTGATTGTGCCTAAGTGCAGGCAGACAGAGAGTGGAAAGGCCAGCTGGAGGGAATGAAGGGAAGTGGGCTTTTACACGCTGCTTGAAAGATTAGGCAGAAAGATCTTAGTAAACGTCAGTGCTCAAAGTTCTCTGGATGTTATGGGCCTCAGTGAGTAAAGTCCTTGAGGCATACGGTGTGAATGCTTGGCTGTCTTGACGTCCTGGTGCTTGCGAGATTTGGTGCTCCATCTCACCTCTTCTATGGTATCACGCGCTTTCCCAGGGCACAGGTGTTGAGCAGAAAACAATGCCTCTGCTAGCAGACAGGTTAGGTATGTGAGAGTCAGGTTCAAATTGTGCCTTACATTTGTTTCATGTATGAGCATTAACTATCTTTTAATTTCTTCATGAATTCATCTCATATCATCTGCATTTTTTCATCTTCACTCACAGATTTTCTCCAGGAGAAACAGAACTAATAGGGGTATGGATGGTATCTTTCGTTTGGCTTTTAATTTCTTTCAGACCATCAGAGATTGAAATGCTCACCTTCATTAAGGGGTTCAACATTCTTGATTCAGTTCACTGATTCAAACACATCTCTCATAGAAAGATCCTCAAATATATGCTCAAAATATTCTTCTATCTACTATCTGGCTATCTTTTATCCCAGTCAAATTGACACATAACTGACCATCATAGTCTTAACATTAGAAATTCAGATAAAATAATATTAATGCCTTTCGCTAGAAGTGACCTAAAATCATGCCTTCCTTCAAATGATTTGTGTTTTCCATGAATGATTTACTCTGTATAGCCTTAATTTCATGCTTATTTATCATTTCTCCTGTTGTACATACTCTCTTCACTTTGTCCTTCGGTGGATCTGAAACACTACACTGCAGTAACTTATCTGCCTGTAGCACCCGTTCTCAGTTACCAGTAGATAACCCCTGTTTATCTTTTAGTTCCTGCACCACAGTAACTTCTATGAATTGTTTTATCTGTGAATCCTGCACCCTCTCCATGAATCTTTTCTTGATCTCCTGTCTAAATAGGTGCTCTTACCGTGTTTGTTCTTACTACCTCTACACAACACGGAGAGCAAGTATAGAAAAAACAAGGTCATGTGTGCTTGCATCAAAAGATTGATTGATGTATCATTTTATTAGTTCAATCCTGTGAGCAAATTTTTTAAGTGCTCTGGAACTCTACACCCTTACTTGTAAAAAAGTCATAGTAGTATCAACTGTATTGTATTTATCAAGATAATATATAAAGAATGCTACTTACAGTACCTGGCCCAAAGCAGACATTCAATAGTTGTTAAATTTTGTTGCTAAGTTAAATTGTGAATTTTAAGATTTTGATTATATGAACTTATGAAATTCAACTGGAAATGTTTTACTTTCTCCATTAGACTATAACCTCTTCAAAGTAGGAACTGTGGCTTCTCTGTATATCCCTAGAGAAACAGCCTGGCAAACTGCATTGCGTTGGCTGTATTAACAAACTCTCTTATACCCTAAAATGTTGTGACTTACAAGAAATTAGCTTATATTGAAAAGACGCCTGAAACAGGGCCAGCAGTCTTTGCATGCATTTTTAGGTTTCTCTGTGGGTTGCCTCACGAAAAGGGAAGATTGATGCTCAGAGAGTGCTCTCTGGGGCACGCCTCTCCCCCAAGTCAGAGATTCAAGTTAGTCTTAGATCGTCACATGATATCATGGCACAGTAGACTTCTCTAGGCTCTTATTAGAAAACTAGAGCATTTTTTATTTTGTTTTATAGGCAATAATGTACTGCTATATATTTTTATAAAATGTCATTTCTGATCATCTTGTTAAATATATCACGGTAGTCATTAATAACTTGGCTCTGAATAGTTGGTTACAAATGGCTTAAACATAAACTATTACTTCTGAGTTGTTTCCCTACAGAGATTTGAGTCTAGAGTAAGTTTTGATATCTGGAAATAGCACACTGGTAAGCTGGTGAAATATTTAAAGGCCAAAGCGCAGCTGCAATGTGAATAAAATATTATTAGACATGTCCTTGATCTTTAGCTTTATTACAGGTTGGAGACTTTTAATTTTTAATAAAATTCATTTCAATGACAGATAAGATAGATTGCTCCCAATGGTGGTTCACATCAAAGAAATGATATAACATGCCTGACTACTAAACATAATGATATGATTAATTCATCGAATTAATTACTTCTTTTGTTGCATATTCATGCATTTTATTAAGAAAAAGACCCAGCAGATTACTTATCTATAAAGAAATATAATGAATGTAAAATGAACAAGATGTTGAATTTTTTTAAAAAAAAGAAAGAAATTAGAAGACAGGAGTATATGCCTACCCAGATAACGCTGCCTAGCACCTGATTTATAAACTGAATAAAAGTGTTAAGTATTTGTTTAATTGTAGGAAGAAGGATGGCAAAGATCATTATCAGATTGTCATTGAGCTTGATGGTACATAGAAATAAATATCTTACAGGTCAGCTTCTTCCTTATATTTTTTTCTGGTTTATCAAGAATTACAGCAGAGTTTTTCAGGCTAAGGTGCTACTTTTCTATCCCTTCCTATTTTCCCCAATTCTCCAATTGAACCACTCACTAATATACAGATGCAACAGTATTAGGAAGGGAATGCGTTGAATAATTATCTTCCAGAACCAAAACGCTGACTAGTCAGAGCAGCAGGATTGAACTCTAAAGCACAACTAGCACTTTCAGGGAAAGTGTGAGAAGATATGTTCATTTGACCACACATACTATGCACTCTTCTTCAAATGTATGCTTGTAAGAGGGACCGTTACACATTACTAAACCAAAAACTGCATTTTTATTTATTTGCTTATTTCATTTTTATTTTTTGTTTTACTTTAAGACTCTCTTATTACTTTGCAATTTTATTCCCCAGTGATACTCTGTATGACTTGGAGATTGTAATACCCAAATAATGCACCTGAATTAAAGCAGATAAAGTAATAACAGATTATTTCCTACAATAAAAAGTAACCAATTGAAACACCACTGAGGAAAGTGAGAAGTGTACTTTGGTTTCTATAGATCATTTTGCTTATTAAGGTATTAAAACTTTGCTATCTAAATTAGTACCAACTAGCCAAGAGTAGAAATTAAGCACTTGAAATTCGGGCACTTTGACTGAGATGGCTTCTAAGTTTAAAATACATACCAGACTGAGAATACCCCATACTCAAAAAAGCAAAGTATCTAGCCAGTATGTTTCATATTGATTACGTATTTTATATATTTTTGTTTAGTAAAATATTAATCTTATTGTAACTGTTTTAATTGTTATTATGGCTAATAAAATTTTCATTACATATATCTCTTACTCCTATAGCTTGCATTACATTTCTATTTAAGACAAACTTGGCTTATTATTTATTTTTATTTATTTATTTTTTGTATTTTTAGGAAAAGGTCTACCGTGTGTTCAGGGTCTCAATACTAGATCAGAATTGTAATGATCCTCCTGTTTACAGCCTCCCAAGAGCTGAGATGACAGGCATGTGCCACCGTGCCCAATTTAAATTGGCATTTAGCACGCCCCAGGGGTGGGGCCAGCACGGCAGGCTCGGGGATCAAACCCTAGGCCCCTGCTTGCAGGCGCTTTAATCTACTGAGCTATTTGGCCGGCCCCCACACTTGGTTTTAAAAATTACTCCCATAGAACTTCTGCAGTCATATAGAAATATATCTTACATGTAGATAGAACCATAGGCAATAGAATATGGCTATCCTTTTCTATTTCAACTAGACAAAACTAGAATAAAAATACCAGATCTTTGGTTAATAATTGTAGATGTTTGATTTTACCATTTTTCTACTAGCCAACAATAATGAATGAAGATCATAAAAACATTTCCAAACTCTTTATCAACATTAACATAGTGAAGAAATCCAATTGTCATGCAATCTAAGAGTGAATACAACATTTACAACCAAAACAGGCATGAGTCTATGAAAATAATTCATATTATGAGAGAGATAAACCATTCATCCTACTCCTGGGTTACAAGAAAGACGTCATCTCAGGAGTAAGAGCATGTTTTAGGAAAATTTTAATTTTTATTCTAAATAAGATCAGGAAAGTATAATTCATGAAACAAGATAGCAAAATACCATGTTAGAAAAGTAATGTGAAACTCAAATAAGGCTGACTGTGGACGACTGAAGATTCTAAGTCTTCAAGGAGAGAGAATGACGTGTTCGATAGCTTTCACCTTCTTTGTACCTATTTCCACATTGAACTAACAAATGGCACACCAAAGTGAAGGAAAAATTTAAAACAATGCAAAAGTATTCTAGAAACTCTTAACAGTATCTCAAAATAATTCTAATAGGAGTATATTAAGTATGAAGCTGAATGACTGCAGTTTGTGTACTTAAACAGTTTCCTTAAATAGCATATTTAGAAGTGGTTTTCCTCTCCAAAATTTTCATTGGATCTCATTCCCCTTTGTGAGGCATTAAAAGGAAGCAATTACATCTGGCTGTAGGAGATAATGAAGATTAGATTAAGTGGCTGTGGTGGAGCACCATGGTCAAACACTAGTGACTGTATAAGAAGAACAGTAAGCACACTCGTGTCCCTGCCTCTTGCCATGTAGGGGCCGTATACTCTGCCAAAAAACTCTGCCAGCAGCCACCAGCCTGATACCCGCTGTAGCCCCTCAGCCATACAGCTCCAGAACTGTAAGCCAGGATAAAATTCTTCTCTTTGTAGCTCTCTCAGTGCATGGTATTATCTTACTAAGAATAGAAAACGTAGTCAAGTAACACACTTTCTCAAAAAAAGAAAAGTATCCAGAACTAAGAACCTGGTCAAATTAATTTATACACAGCTATACTTACTTTTTTAGCAGATTACACATAAATATAAATATATGTGTGTTTATATCATGTATCTAAAAAGAAATGCATATGTATCTTGAAACATCTCCGTAGCAACATGCAGCCTCTAAAGACAATAGATCTTCTTCTCTGAAGCTAAGAACGACACAATACTTTCATCAGTGAACCCTTAACAGAGTTAAATTAACCTGTATAGATGTTATACAAAAAAAAAAAAAAAACCCCAAAACCCTCAGGTATATGTAAAGCACTAAAAAGTACACTAAGAAGAAACATTTAGGATGTTACCCTAACACTTAAAACACCAAGACAGCAAATTAATCAAGTTAAGAATTTTTCTTTTGGTACTTTTTAGGGAAGGGTCTACAGGGTATTCAGGGTCTCACTACTATATTGGACTCATAGTGATCCTCCTGTTGACAGCCTCCAACAGCTGAGATTACAGGCGAACACCACCATGTCCAGTCTCAATTGCCATCTCAGTGCACCCCAGGGGTGTGACCAGCATGGCAGGCCCGGGGATCGAACTCCAAGTTAAGAATTTCAACAGTAAGGAAAAAGTGACAGCCACCAAAACATTTCTTGATAATATTAAGTTCTTGCCTCTGTTGGTGACTAGTGTTTGAAGAAGTGGCGAAATAGCTCGGCAGCATACGAGCCTTCCTGTCAATCCATGCCAGCCACCAAAACCAGGCATGGTGGCACACACCTGCAAACCCAGCCTGAGGAGGCTGAGACAAGAGGATCACTATGAGTTTGAACTGCATAGCGAGACCCTATACCAAATAAATAAATAATAAAAAGTGAAGTAGCACCATAAATTAATGCAACAAAAGCAGATATCTTAAATGTCTTAAGTTTAATTTTCAAGAGTGCTATACATCTGAAAAGTCACACCTGAATGCAGACACACACACACACACACACACACACACACACATTACACAGATGGACCCCAGCATGCACTGCTTTGACTTATGTCCTTCCGACACGTGTTATCAGAACTGTACTCCCAATTGTACATTTTTACCTTTTACTAGGCATACAGAATGCTGGAAGATAGTCTCTTGAGAAAATGAGCATTGCCAGCAAACTGTGACTCTTAGGCAGGTGATCAAGGGGGCAACCAGCCACACGGTACTGCAGACTATCTACTATGCTATGAGCTGCAGTAATATAGGTGTCTTGTTTTATTTATTTATTTATTTATTTATTTATTTATTTATTTATTGTTCAGGGTCTCACTACATAGCTCAGACTCGTAGTGATCCTCCCGTTTTCTGCCTCCCTAGTGCTGGGATTACAGGCACGAACCACCATACCTGGACTCCATAGATGGCTCCGCACACCCAGCAGTGGGGCCCCCGCAGCATGCGGTGCCAGGGATCGAACTCTGGCCTCTTCACTTGCATAAGCAAGCTCTTCATCTGCTGAGCTATCTCACTGTCCCTTAGGTATTTTCAATGTATTTTAGAATCATGATATTTTAATTTATGATTAAAATCATACATTGTCAGGATGTATCCCAATTGTTAAATCAAGGGATACATATGAATATAGATATAGATATAGATATGTGTGTGTTCATATATATAATGTATATTCATATTGTGTATACATGTAGGTAGTATAGATACACAGCATATTATCTTATTTAGTAACTAAATTAATATTTCTTTATTCCATAAACCCACTTTTTGTGGTATAAGATCTCCTCTTTCCATCGTTCATGACCACAGAGCTGCTCTTTGAGAGGCCCTTGGCTTTCTACCCACCTGACAAGTCATAATTGCTTTGCAGCCATCACAGTCATTTATATTTACTTTTTTTTCTGTCTTTGTTCTTGAGAACATCATTTTAATAAATTATTATATAATGGCAATGTGAAATTATTCAGTTCCTATGAATGCTCAATTGAATGGCTTGCAAAACTAGAATATATATACGCCAGTTAAAATTGGAAACAATTGTACAGACATCCAAAGATGAAGAAAATTAAAAAATCTAGAATTTAGAATTATACACGCAGGTTTCTTTATAAAGTATCTTTCAATTTTTAATTAAAAAATATAATATCTTTGGTACAGGGTGTCACCTCACAACTTGGACTTGTAGAGATCTTCCTGTCTTCAGCCTCCCCAGGGCTGGGATTAGAGACATGCTCCACCGTGACCAGCTCAGTGTGCCCAGGGGCAGGACAGCATGTGCTGCAGGAGATTGAATCCTGGTCCCTGCACTTGCCATAGAAGGTGCTTAGTCTGCTGAGCTACCTCACCAACCCTAAAATAGCTTTAATTTACCTCTCCATATTAAAATATAAATCAGGATTCTAGAGAGTGTGTCGTAATTGTGACTTGTGAAGAACAAAATGAAATCCCATTTGACTCACTCAAGTCTCATTAACACTGCCTGGCTGGGTATTAAAATGTGGCCAAAGCAATAAGCAGGTATGTCTGCATTTAATTTGAATTAAATAATATATTCTCCTTTTTTAAATGTGTGTGTGTGTGTGTGTGTGTGTGTGGTTGTGGCCATCACCTCCTTTTTAAAAATTCTTTATTTATTTATTTGGTACAGGGTCTCGCAGCATAGCTGAGACTCAGAGTGATCCTCCTGTATCAGCCTCCCCAGTGCTGGGATTACAGACATGCTCCAGCAAGCCCAGTTTCCCTGGCCTGCTCGGCAGCAGCTGCTGCTACATGCCCAGAGAGCTCGGCATGTGAGCACCTGCCTGACAAGCACAGGGACTCTGTGTTCATCCCCTCTGCCGCACACTCTGTAGGCCCCAGGACTCCAGATCCTGTACCAAATAAACAAATAAAAAGATTTTTAACAGTTCTTAAAATGACAATTTAAAAATATAGCTTTGTGTAAAGTCTTAAATAAAACTCCTTCTGTGATTATTCACTAATACATTTAACAAAACTTTCTGGTTGTTGTTGAAATTCCCTTCAGGTAGCAACATAATGAAATTGAAAATATTATTATCATATTCAAAATCACTTATGATTTTCACAGATGGCTATGAAAAACGAAATAGTTTGTAAATGATACAATAGTCTACAATTCACCTTTATTCTAGCTTTAAAAGTCTTTGAATAAGCTTGATTTTTCAAGTTTGTGTCAAACTTTTAAAATATATTTAACATATTAAAAGTTGTATTTTTACTGTACCTTTCAAAGAGTAAAGTGACATTTTTACAATATTTACAATACTTTATAATCAAAAGGTTTCATGAAAATTCACTAAGGAGTAAAGAAAACATTAAAATTCAGTGAAATAAAAGGACGCAGAAACACTTGAACATCCATGAGTACAGACGAAAAGGGGAAATAAGTTTTTGTAAATCTATCATTTTCCCAATGCTGTGTTAAGTAATATAGATAGATAGATATACATTTTTACATCTATCTATCTGTCTATAATTTAAACTTCATTTTTCTTTTGTCTAAATAAATTTATTTATTAATGTAGAACTAAAATACTGAAACAGCACTTTGAAATTCTGGATATATTTTTGACAGTGTTAGCAATACAGTGACAATATGTATATCAGAAATGAGTTTAGTAAAAGCAATATTTTCAAATGTCACTTGAGACATAGCTTGCAAAGACTTGTGGTTTTATGCTGTCCACCATGCCAGCTTATTAGTGAAAGCATTATCTTCCCGAGCTTTAAAACATTTTAGCATTTTTTTCAATACAACCTCACTCAGAAGATACATATCAGCTCTATAATTTCCTAACAGGACTTTGCTATGTGTTATTTTCTCCTTTACACAAATGAAAACTCAGTGTGGTGATCCTAATAGATTTCTGTATCAAACAGACCAAGTATTTTGCTGTACTAATAAGGGGTGATTATAGGATTTGAACTGAAGGGGCCTCTGGACAAGAAGCATTTTCCTCCCCTGAGAAGTTCTGGAAATGCATGTTTTGGTCCCCGCCCTAGAGGGCCTGAAATCAGAACTCTCGCGAAGGAGCTCAGCAATCTGCGCCGCATTCAGCTCCGCAGGTGACGCGCACACCCGTGGGAGGGAGCCATTAAACTTGGTCATCCCGTGGGCGCTACGCTGATTAGACAAGAACTAAATGGAAGTTTTCAGAATCATTTAAAATCTGCAAGTCTGCTTCCTTTGTTAGCTACATCCTTTTTGCTTAAAATTCACAGGACTCTGGAGGATTCAAAAGATGGGTTTGGAAGCGATCTGTAAAGCATAATAATGACAAAATTAGCTGTTGCTAAGGAAATGAGAATCTTTATAGTTTGTAAGTTTGTGTTCATCTCGTTTTGAGGTAGAGAAAGTTCTTTAATTTCATATTATCTAAAATTACAGTTTTAACTTGCGATTTAAGTTTTGAAAAATTAGTGCTGAAAGGTGGGGTGGGAAAACCGGAAGAATGGATCCTGAAAATTGTATTATCTACCTTTTCCTATCTTTCTAAACCCCACAGAAACTATGCATGAGACATACTGTAATACTTATCTTATGACCTTTCTTCTTGCTTCCACTGATTCTACCACCTTAATGCCCAGTTTGGGTGACAAGGGACAGCTTTCTAACCATCTTCTCAGTTAATGAGTTGTCTCTGTCGGGCATGGTTTATTTATTTGTAATGTTATTGTTAGGGCTTGTGTCTAGATATCCCTCAAAGTTTCATTCAGTCATAAGTGGGGCTTCTAGTAGGATCTGGTGCATGGGATGCTGGGATTAAGGGTGCTTATTACATTAGCTTACTGATTGGTTCAGTGTAGTTCTGGGTAGGACTGATTGTCCTCCCCTGGCATGAGTGCTACTTGCCCTAAGATTGGGAAGGCTGGATACAACGTAAAGGGACAGAATCTATCACTGGCCACTTGGTGCTCGCTGCCTTCTGCCTGCCTGCCGGCTCTGTGTTGCCCTCAGTCGTGCCAACCTGCCTGGGAGCCAGCCAGCCATGAACTGAAATGTCTGCAAACTGTGAGCTACAATAACCTTCCTTCCTTCTACTTGCACATGTTGGATATTTTGTCTGCAACTAGGAAACTAACTCCGGGTGCAAATGTAAGTCTACAGCATGAGCCCTGGGAATGAGCTTCTCCAAGAATCCAGGAGTCCTCAGAAAGCAGGAAAAATGGGACATACTTTAGGTTGCTGATGAAATATATTTAAAAGGAATTTTTAAAAGTAAGGATCTAGGGGCTGGGGAGATAGCTCAGTAGAATATGCGCTTGCCTGGCAAGCTCAAGGGCCTGAGTTCAATCCCTGGTTCCACCAAAAGAAAAAAAAAAAAAAAAAAAGTAAGGATTTGTAAGCCTGAGTTTTATCTTTCAAAACTTGAGGGCTCTTGATAGTGGAAGTATTCTAAAATTTATGAATATAAAGATATCAGTCTTTTTTTAAAGTTCCAGCTCTGAATCTCAATTTTTATTGCTATTCATACATTAAAAGCAAGCTTTGGTTTATTTTTAAATACATTAACTAACTTGTCTAGAATTATTTACAAGATATTATACATACAATTTTTCACAAATATTTCTCAGAACATCTATTATTGAATCATTCTGTTTCTTTCATTTTTATGAAAACTTTCCTTTATTGTACCCCAAAATCACATGTACTCTTAGGCCTGGTTTTGAATTGTCAACTCTATTTTGAAAAATCAAAATACTTTGTTAACCTATGAGGATATACCCCAGTACCTGCTGAATTTAAAATAAAATTTTGGAGTTGGTCTTATTCTCACTTGGTCTTGAGGAGATTAGAATCCCACGTGTTTCAGTTTAAGTGATCCTCGGAGATATAATCAGAAATATGGGGAAGGTTGAATTTTTTAAGTCAAAGACGCAATGCCATTAATCCTCCTCAAAATATTCCTTCTCAGTTCAAGCACATTTGTCCCATTGTTTTTGCCTCTTTCTGAAAGAGGTCTGGAAATTTGTCATTGTGAGTGTCTTTAGTTACACTGCTGTGGCTGCCTTGCTGCCTGAATCAAATGTTTAGTCTTCATGACATTTTAACTTCCGGAAGAGCCGGAAGTCATGTGCTGCCAGCCCTGGTAAATCAGGTGGATGACGATACGTTGTAATGTTCTCCCAAACAGAACTTTCTGCTGGATGACACTGGGCAGTAGCCTTCGCTTTATCTTTTATCACACATTACACAGGCAAGGAACAGGACTCCAGAGCTGCTTCACAAACTGGCGAGAACAGTGGGATAAGTCTTCTACTGTAACTTTTATTTAAACACTCACATTATATTTTGAGGACATTGTATATATTGATTGAGGAAATAAAAGTATAGTGTATCTCACCTGAAAACTTAGGTGTGATTTTATAATCATTCAAATTTCATTGTTTGTAATTAATGACTATCTTCATTGAAAATTTACATTTTACTTATTAAATTTTTACTATAGCATTTTGGAATTTATGTGGTTCTTGCAAAATTTAAAATGGTGTTTGGTTTCCTGTTACCATAATTCTGTAATTCTGTATACACAGGGATATTTACTGTACTGTATGACTGTTACTTTACTCAGCTATATTATTTCTTTTCTTCTATGTCACTTTCTTTTCTAATAATACAATCTGCAATTTAGCAAAATGTGAAATTTATATTTTTCCTGTTCTTTTTTTCCCTAATTTTATTCAGAAACAAATAGCAATGAGACAGGGCCAAACCAAATTGGTAGGACAGTTTCAATAATTAACACATTGCATACATTCTGCCTAGTGGTTAATTGCTGTACAAGATGTAGACATGATATCCTATTTACAAACACTATTAGAACAAATCCCTCTATTCATTAAGAGAATGTAACTATATATCTATCCTAACCATTTTGAATACACAGATACAAAATGGACATTCATCTGTATCCCCCTTTTTTTGTTAAGTTTCACAATTTGAATACTATAGGTGTGTTAACTCAGCAAAATATTCTAAAAGAGTCCAGTGGTCCATACTAGTATTGGGTCTTCCGTTTCACTGGCAATGTCAGAAATTGTTGACCTATTTCCCTTACAGCTCAATGTAACAGCATGGCTTTACTTCTTATACTTCATTTTTATACTTTTCTGCTGGATGGTTAAGACCAAGGTAAAGCATAAATTATGCAACAAGAGTTGTAGCCTTTGGGTCTGATAAGATCAGTGAAATTCCTTCAGGATTTATCCTGAGATCCTGTACCTCAGATTGTAGAAGTTTCGTCAGTGTCAGCCATGTGGATGAGTCGCGGCCACTGTTTGGCCAATATGCTCTCTGTGAAAGCCTGAGAGAATGTTTTCTCTCCATGTGACTCTCCTTAGGCACACTTGACCTCATTGATCACTTTCCGCTTTGGCCCCATAATCTTCTTGATCAGAAAATTTGGGACACTACCGAGTTACGTGACGTTGCAATACAAGATCTCTTATGTCCTGAGTCTTAATTAACTTTGGAAGGCTAGGGCCAAAGTGTTGGCTTTCCTTGTAGCCCTCCTTTTTCTCTAATTTTGGTCTGCAAACTTATATTGTTAACCATCCAGAAGACAAGCTTATTGTACTTACCAGGAAACCTAGGCTGTTAAACTTAACCTCACTATCTGTCTGAATATCAAACATCTTAGGCATAACATGGAACAGGTATTTTTCATCAAGTATTGATATGTTGAACTTTAAGTCCCTACAGAATACAATGAAAAAGCATTTAAAAATTAGAATATAAAGAATTATATACTTCTTATGTTTACACATAAGTCCAAAAATCTAACCATATTCAGCCCTGAAGCAGAAGAGTCCTGAAACATTCCTTTTCCTGACTCTTGCCTTCATTCACCACCCCCTTCTTTTTGAACAATCATCTACCCGAGAGACAGCACAGCAGCAACTGGCATGTCATGACAAGCAGCCTGTATTCAGAAGACCAGAATGACAAGCACTCCAAGTATAAAACTACTATTACAAATTACCATCTGCAGTGCAGTAGCTTAGTTCACAGGTATCAGTATACATAGTTAGGATGAGAATCTTTCCAATTAACTGCTAGATTCAAAAATCTTCTGGAGATTCTCAGGATTATTGCCTTGCCCATCTTCTACATATAACTGTATGGCTTGTCACTGTCATGTTTCCTAGTTCTTCTCCTTTTCCTCTATTAATTAGTTAGTCCTTGAGTTCATGCTTTCCTTTTACTTGTATTATACCTTTCTATTTGTATTTCTTCATTTGAGTACTTATACTAGGGAAACTATAAGATATTTACACATGTGTGTCTGGTTTATTTCAATATGAGTATATCTTCAAGTGGAATCCACTTCAATATAAAGGCTTTGAGTTTATCATTCTTTATAGCTGAGTAATACTCCATTTTGTAAAAATATCACATCTTTTTCAACCATTCCTCAGGTGATGGGCATCTTGGTTGATTCCAAGATTAGGCTATCATAAATTGTGCTGCTATAAACACAGGCACACATATATCCCTATGATATGATGTTTTCAGATCCTCCGGGAAAATTCCCAGTAGAGGAATAACTGGTTTAAATGGGATTTCCAGTCCAACTTATCTAAGGAGTTTTCACACTGATTTCCATAATGGTTGAACTAGTCTATATTCCCACCAGCAGTGGAAAAGGGTTCCTTTTACCCCACAGCCTCTCCAACATTTGTTGTCGGGTGATTTCTTTATGATAGCCATTCTTTCAGGGGTGAGATATATCTCAATATTGTATTAATTTGCATTTCGCAGATGGGTAGTGATGTGGAGCATTTTTTTAATATATTTATTCACTTCTTTAATTTCATCCTCTGAGAAGTGTATGATCATCTCAGATACGCATTTGTGGATTGGGTGTTTAAATATTGGGACCCTAGTGCTTTTACTTCTTTATAAATTTTAGACAGCAGACCTTTCTCTGAGTACTTACGTGTCATGATTTTTTTCCAAATTTGTGGGTTATCTTTTCACTTTGTTGGTAATTTCCTTTAGAGTGAAAAAACTTTTCAGTAAGAGTGGGTCCCAGCTGTTAATTCTTTCAACTGTTTCTGATGTGATTTGATTTTTGTTCATGAACTCTTTGCCTACCCCTATGTCTTCAAGAGTTCCTCCTACTTTCTCTTCCAGGAGATTTAGTGTCTCTGCTTTAATGTCTAGATCTCTAATCCATTTTGACTTTAGCTTAGTGCATTGTGATAGAACTGGTTCAAGTTTGAGTTTTCGGCATGTTGAGAGCCAGTTTTTCCAGCACCACTGTTAAAGAGGCTATCTTTCTTCCAGTGAGTATGTTTGGCCCCTTTATCAAAGATAAGGAGACTGAGTGTATTCGCAGAGGTTTCACTGTCTTCTAATCTATTCCACTGATCCTCAGGTCTATTTTGTTGCCAGTACCATGCTGATTTTATCACAATAGCCTTGTAGTATAATTTCAAGTAAGGAATTGTAATGCCTCCTACTTTGTCTGTATTGACCAGGATTGCCTTTACTATTCTAGGTCTTTTCTGGTTCCAAATAAATTTTAAGAATGATTTCTCTAGCTCTGTGAGGTATGTTGGTGGTAATCTGATAGGGATTGTGTTAAATCTGTATAGCAATTTTGGGAGTATGGCCATCTTCACAATGTTGGTTCTCCCTATCCAGGAGCATGGAATATCTTTCCATTTTCTAAATCCTCCACAATAAGTTTTTTGAGAGTACTGTAATTTTCCTTGAAAAGATCTTTGACTTCTTTAGTTAGATTAATTCCAAGGTATTTCATTTTCCTCAGTACTATTGTAAAATATATTGTTTCTATAATTTCCCTCTCAGTGTGTTTGTTGTCTGCATAGAGGAATGCTAATGAATTTTGGGTATTGACTTTATAACCTGCTAAGCTACTGAATTTCTGTACTAATTCTACTAGTTTCTTGGTGGAGTATTTTCAGTCTTCCAAGCAAAGAATCATGTCATCTGCAAATCATGATAATTTAACTTCTTCTTTACCTATTCTTATTCCTTTTATTTCTTTCTCTTGTCTAATGGCTCTAACTAATGATTCCAGAAATATATTGAATAGCAGTGGTGATAGAGGGCATATTGTCTTGTATCACATCTAAGAGTAAAAGATTTCAGTTTTTCCCCATTTAGGATTATGTTAACTGTTGGGTTTTTATAAATGGCTTTTACCAAATTGAAGTAGAGGCCATCTATTCCAGTTTTCTGTAGTACTTTTAACATGAATGAGTGTTGGACTTTGTCAAAAGCCTTTTCCACATCAATGGAGATGATCATGTGGATTTTAGTTTTCAATCTATTGATATAGGATACTAAATTATAGATTTTCAAATATTAAACCATCCTTGCATCCCTGGAATGAATCCTACCTGGTCATGGTATGATATTCTTGATGATTTGCTTTATTCTGTTTGCTAGGATTTTTTTTCTTTTTTTTTTCTTTTTAAAATTTTTTTATTCATTTTAATGAGAAAAAATAACAATGAAACACTTTCAAAACAGGTTAGTAGGACAGTTACAATAATTAATACATTACATATTGTTGTCTTCATAATAGTTACTCAGAGGACTAGTTGCAGAGGTGATACCTTGTCTAAACAATTTTAGTACAAACTTTTCTTCTCATTGAACTAATATAAGGTAGCTCTACATTTATCCTAACTTTTGTTGTTGTTGTTGTTGTTGTTTTTGCGGTACTGGGAATTAAACTCAGGATACTGAGCTTGCCAGGTAGGCACTTATTCTACTGAGCTATCTTTCCAGTCCTATCTTAAATAATATATATATATATATATATATATATATATATATCACAAAATTTTCCTTTATTTATATCCCTTTTTTTGTTTTGTTTTATCAGAGATGGGTGTTCCACTGCAGTTAGAGAAGCTGTGTTTGGAGAAATCTTTAAAGGAACTTTCCATACTTGATGCCAGTCCAAAGATTATAGATATGTGAACTCAGCCAAATAAGTCAATATAGACCAATCATCCATGATAGTAGTGAGTTACCAGCACAGCTGGCAATTGTCCAAAGTTGTTGACTTAATCTTTTTAAAGCTCAGCATATTAAAATAGCTTTACTTTTAATATTGTGTGGTTACACTTTTCTACTGGATAGTTAAGACCAAGTTAAAGCATTTATCTAAACAAAAATGTAACTTTTGCTGTCCAATAAGGTCAGTCAAATACCCTCAAGATTTACCCTAGAACCATGTACAGCACCTTGTGGATCTTTTGTCAGTGGCAGCCATCTGGATGAGTCACGGCAATTCCTTGACCAATTTGCTCCCTGTGAAAGCCTGAGAGAATTTTTTTCTCTCTAGATGACTTTCCTTTGGCACATTGTGCATTGCAGGTCACTGTCCTCTGTGGCCCCATAATATTCTTGAGCAGAAAATTTGGGACACCACTTAGTTACAGGATATCACAGCACAAGTTCTTTTATATCCTCAGTCCTCAATGACCTTGGAGAGCTAGGGTCAAAATATTGGCTATCTTTTAGTCCATCTATCTCTCTAATTTTATGTCTGCAAACTTTAATAGTTAAACATCAATAAGAGAAGTTGACTGATGTTATTACCCTATAACAGAGACAGTTTAGCTTAACATCACTATCTGTCTAAATATCAAACACCTTAGACTTAAAATGAAACTGCTATTTTCAAACCATGGATGTTCCAAAATTTAAATCCCTATAGAATGTTAAAAACAATTACACCTTTTACAGATATTTAGAAAATGAACTATATACAACATTGCAGAAGGACAATCCTACTGCATTTTGTTTTTCTTGTCTCTCATTTACTTTTTTTTTTCAAAGTTTTATTGATAAACAGATAGCAATGAGTCAGTTTCAAATCCAATTGGAAGTACAGTTTCAACAAATAATACACTGCATATATTCTTCT
>NW_004524670.1:3090976-3101564 GCF_000260255.1 Octodon degus
TGTTATTTCTTTGCTAAGTTTTTGTCTGGTTGACCTATCTTTTTGGGATAAGTGGGTTTGAATGTCTCCAGTTAAGATTGTGGTATTGCATATAAGATTTTTCATGTCCATTAAGATTTGCTTTATATAGTTGGGTGCCTGAATGTTTGGTGCATACATATTTATGAGTGTTACCTCTTTTTCTTGAATTTTCCCCTAACCAGTATATAGTAGCCTTCTTTATTTCTCTTGATCATTCTTGGTTTGAAGTTGAGACTGTCTGAGAATAGGATTGCTACTCCTGCTTTATTCTGAGCAGCTGGGGCATGTATTATTGTGTTTCATCTTTGACTTTCAGCCTATGAATGTTTTTATGAGTTAAATGTGTTTCTTGTATACAGTATATTGTTAGTTTTTGTTTCCTAATCCACTGCGCCAGTCCATTTCTCTTAATTGGTGAATTGAGTCCATTTACATTGACGGTTAGAATTGAGATGTATTAACTTATGATTGACATGTTATTTACCTGTTGTCGCTTACTCATTTTTCTCCTGTGTTTAATTGCTTGCCCTATTTAGTTGGCTTCTTCTCATTTGTAGATTTCTGATCATTTTGTTCCCTCTCTAGAACATCTTTCAGTAGCCTGTGTAGGGTTGGCTTTGTCATCATGAAATTCTTTATTTTTGCTTTGTCATGAAAGTATTTCACTTCTCCATCAAACTTAAAAGAGAATTTTTCAGGGTATCGTAGTCTGGGCTGGAATTTGTTTTCATAGAGGACTTGAAGCACTCTGCTCCATGCTCTTCTTGCCTGCATGGTTTGTAAATATAATTCGGCCGTAATTCTGATGGATTTTCTTTTGAATGTCATCTGTTTCTTTTCTCTAGCAGCTTTCAGTATATTATTCTTGTGCTGAATATCTGGTATCTTGACTATTATATGTCTCTGTATGTTTTTAATTGTGTTGAGATTACTTGGCGTTCTGTATGCTTCAGTTACATGAAGGTCAGATTGTTTCCTCATATTTGGGAAGTTTTCTGCTATTTCTTCTGCCTATATTTTTTTTAATGTCATTTGTATTGACTCCTTCTTTCTCATTGATGCCTATTAGTCTCACATTGTTCATCTTTGCATCCTCTTGCAGGTGATGGATTATTTTTTCCTGCATCCTAGTTGTTTTTAAAAGATCCATTCTTACCTTTTCACTAGCTGCACCTGCATCTTCAAGACCTGAAACTGTCTTCACTTTCACTTAAACGGTTTTGCAAGCTTGTGATTGAGATTTTAAATTCCTCTATATCTCTTTCACTGTGCTTCATGAGATCTATTTCTTTGCTCTATTGCTCATTCAAGGAATCTGTCATTTTTCTAATCTCTTCTTTTTTTATCAATGTCTTCTTTAAAAGCAGTTATTAATTCTTTTACTGCAGTGTTTGTTTTGTTTTTTTTTTTTTCAGATTGGGTTTCCTCCCTATGTTGCTGTAGTTGATTCTTTACCTCAGATGCTGTGAGTTCCGAGAATTCTTTTGTTATTTCAGAAAGATCGACTCTGAGTTCCTCTATAACTTTCTGCTGTTGCCTATTTACTATCAACACTATAAATTCGTACATTTGAGCTGAGCTAGTAGAAAAGAATTGAGCTCTGTGTTTGTCTATGACTTTCTGTTGTTGCTTATTTACTATCAATGCTATTAATTCATACATTTGAGCTGAGCTAGTAGAAAAGAATTCCGCTCTGAGTTCCTCTATGACTTTCTGCTGTTCCTTGTTTACTATTGACGCTATTAATTCGTCCATTTGAGCTGTGCTAGTGTCCTCTGCACTTGTTCTGGGTGGGAATTGGGTTTTTTCCATATGTTTCTGCATTTGATTCTTTACTACAGATCTTTTTAATTCAGGGATTTCTTTTTTCCTTTCCAATCTGAGTTCCTCTATACCTTTCCACAGCTGTTTCTTTATTTCGGAAGCTGTTGATTCATTGATTTGTGCTGTGTGATTCCCAATTTGTTCTGTGTTAATGTCCTCTGCACTTTTTATGGGTGGGCTTGGTTTCTGAGATTGCATTTTGCTCCTTCTAGTTGTCATTTTGTGTAGTGCTGTCTTCTGAACTTTGTTGTAGATCTTTGATGCAATTATAACCTTAGCACGTACTGAAGTTCAGGTGCAGATCTACAAAGTTTGGATTTATCCAGCTGTGCCTGGCTTGGGTCTGTCTGCTGTGCTGAGCTCCTTCCTGCTGCTTCCCTTGGGGGTGAACCTGTTGTGCCTCTCTGTCAAGGTGTCATGCTCCTGGACTAGCTGGTTTGTTCTGTCCCTTACACTCTCTGCAGAACTTGCAGCTGCAGGGTTTCACCTTAGGCCTATATGCCAGACCTGAGCTGATTCTGAAGTGGACAAGGTGGAGTAGGGGAGAGAGGCAGCTCTCCCACACACTTACCAGGCCTGGGCTAGGACTGGATCTGGGGGTTCCTGGAATGAGACAAAAATTCCTACTCTGTAGGCGGGGTTAGGGTGTACTACAGAGTGGTTGGGAGTGTCCCAATGGTTTGCAAGAGTGTCTCATCCACGCTGCACCTAGGCTAGAACTGGTAGGTCCTCCTGGCTTTGGGTAGCTGGAAGCCCTCCCACACACTAACAGGGCCTGGGCTATGACTGGATCTGGGGGTTCCCTGAAAGCAGCAGAAATTCCTACTTGGTGGGTGGAGTGGGGGATGTGCTGTGGAGTGGTGGGTGGCGTCCCAAAGGGGTGGAAGACGGACTCACCCACGCTCCACCTGGACTGGGACAGGTAGATCCAGCCATGCAGGGTAGCTGGAAGTTCTCCCACAAACTCACCAGGCCTGGGCTAACACTGGGTCTGTGGTCTAATTGTACAAATCCACATTGCTAGTTAATCCAATGAAGGTATCACAATATTTCTATTGAAAAAAGTTTTCTACAAAAAAATTACACAGTGTTGCATTGAAGGACAGTTTTACATGGGGATATTTCCTCTCCGATTTTAACAAATTTTATGAATAACACAAAATGTATTTAAAACTAATGTTTGATTTTCAATTTTATTTGTAAGCAATAGTATTAGTTTAGATGGAATTTTGAAAATTTCGTGTGTTGAGATTGGGAGTGGCGGTGTACGCCTGTAATCCCAGCTCTTGGGAGGCTGTAAACAGGTGAATCACTACAAGTCTGATCTAGTAGTGAGACCCTGAACACCCTGTAGACCTTTCCCTAAAATACAAAAAAAGAGAAAAGAAAATTTCATGTATTAAAATAAGAGCTGCTCTCTTCTTTTCATGAACCTGTACCCTTTAGGATGAAAGTATTGTCACTATTGCACTGCTACAGAAACAATAAGGGTTGTCTATAATTAAAATGAAATTTCCTGTTTATTGTTATATGGATAGAGCACACAGGATCATGAAATTATACTCCCTTGTAGAGCCTGTTTCTTCATCTGTAAAATTATATAATTATAGTAAGAGAAAATGAACTGGAAAATATTAGAGTTTCCAATAAACCTTTGTATAAAAATTCACAAAAGTTAACTATTTTTATTAGTCAATTTATTTAGTTTCTATATGCATGTTAAAGTCACCAATTATTTATATATTATTCATTTGCTCATTATTTTCAGCTTGAAATGCCAAGCAGTATTTAATAAATGTCTCAGGGTGCCTACAGCTATGCTAACTAAAAGGAGATTCACAGATTCATTTCTTGCCACCTACTTATAAGGCTTAAATATAATGAAAAAGCATAATGCAGAATTTGGTTGAGGATTTTGAAGGTATACAGAAATTTATCAGAAAATATTTTCTGAACATTGTGAGAATTTGTAAAGCTGTACTTCAATTTGTTTTTAGGGATTTGAAGCCCTACCTGGATTAAGCAATTAATTATAGGGACATTTCAATATAAAGAATCCCCTGCTACTCACTTATGATGGATTATAAAGTATTCTGTTCTTTACAAAAGTGATTTGTATGTACTTTAATTATTATATTATTCTCACAAAAAGCAATGAGGAAGAATTATTAAATCTTAAGTAGTAAAAAAAAAGAGATTAATCTCTATATTTAGACATTGTTTGCACTTGATAGCAAAACTCTCTAACAATCAAACCAATTTAATATAAATAAAAGAAATAATTTTTTCATTGAATTGCAGCCCTGAGGATATTTGAATTTCTCTTGAATGTTATAAATTGGAATATGTGGGATTTATTGTCGGAAGAGAACTGGGATATAAAATTAAAACTTTGAGTTAAATACAACCCTTCAATGATACAAAACACACACATATACACACACAGAACATACATATGTACACACACACACACACACACACACACACACTTGGTGTTTTCACTTTACAAAAAATCAGAAGAAAGTATTAATAATACACATAAACTTTTCATTAAATAAGTGTATCTTTCATGGTATATAAGCATGAATTTATTTGTTTGTTTTTACCCTTGATCTTTATTTCCAAGTCCTGTTAATATTCAGTTTCTTAATAAGGGTGCTAGTTATAAACTTGTGTTCAATTTGTGAAAATAGAAATTGTGACACCCTGTGATACGGATGTTATATCTCCAGTAAAAAGACATGTAAAAATGTCCACTTTAATGTATTCATTAAAAGAAATTTATTTTTATTTATTTATTTTTTATGTATTTAGCACAGGGTCTACAGAGTGTCACTACACAGATAGGACTCCTAGTGATCCTCCTGTTTTCAGATGCACAAGCACTGGGATTGCAAGGGCACACCACCACGCCCAGGCTCAGTCGGTGTCTCAGTGCGCCCTGGAGGCGGGGCCAGCACAGCACACTGGGGATAGCACCCTGGTCCCCGTGCCTGCCTAAGCAGGTGCTTTAGTCTACTGAGCTATCTGGCCAGCTCTCTAAAAGCAATTTAAAACACATCATTTAGATTTGTTAGTGAAAAGTTGATAAAATAAAATGGTTCTGCTTTCATTTTTAATATTTCAATTCTTTCACCTCACATCACTCACTGGTTTCCAATCTCTCCGTTGGCAAATGAAGAAATAGCAAATGGTAGGTGTTGCATTAGCCAACCTTCTCAGAAGAATACGACCAACAAAAGGCATGAATACATAGAGGACAAAATTTATTTTAAATGATTGCTTCACAAGACTATGAGGCTTGGGAAATCTGACAAGCGGGACACCCCAGAACTGTCTAAGTTCAAAGGCTAATCAGAAGCTTAGTTTCCTTCATTTCTGGGGAAACCCTAAAGCTCTTAAGTCTTTCAACTGACTGGATAAGATCAATACACATTCAAGAAGATGGTCTGCTTCTTTCAAAGTCTATTGATTTGAATATTAATCTCAACTAAAATATATGTAATGACATTAAGCCTGGTGTTTGACTAACCAGATGATTCCATGGCATAGATGACACATAAAATTAACAAATGGGAGTTATGAAGTTGGTGTTTTGTTTTTGCAGATTGGTTACATGCCCTCTATGCAGAGCAAATGTTTAACTAAGACTCTCTGTGATGCTTTGTAGCTTTCTCAAATGCCCTTCAGGAACAACTGAGCACACACTCCATGACCTATGTAATACTCTCCCTTTGCTGGCCAACCTCATTTAGAATCTGATCTTTATTGGTGCTTTTAATGCATAACTACCTGTTTTAAATGCATCTAATTTTCTATTTGACTCTCTTTACCTCTTTCAGAGTTCATCAGCTAGAACTTTAAATGATTATCTCTTTCTTCCTCTCATTTGCTAATATTTGGTCCTTAGGGCATCTGGGAAGAAGGAAATAAGGGCTGATCCAAATAAAAATATTCCTGCTTCTGCTCACTGTGTAGCAGAACTAAGAACTAGTTTGTCTCCTTTTTCTACTTATGCAGGTAGGTATGAAATACAGGTCCACTAACACCAGACTGAAGAAGACACACTTTAATACTTTTGAAAGTATACATGAAACATCTCTTAAAGTGCTTAGTGTTAGAGCTTGTAATAAACTATACCTCAAACTTTAGAGTTTAGAGTGAGCGATATTACACAGTTGTCTAGAGTAAAACCTTGTACAAAATCCTCTGTCAATCTATCACAATCCAAATCATGCAATGCAAGCAGAAACACTGAAACTACACAGGTTTTGGAGGCAGATTTATTTACATTGACGGGCACTGATCAGGCTCATTCCTAGAATATCAGGCCCTGATCCCTGGTAGTCTAGGGTTTATACAGTGTAAGTGAAAAGAAAGTACAGAAGAAGAATGGCCTGTTAACTGGGGATTGGTTCTTCCAGTGTGTAGCATAGTGATGAGCTATGCATCACAGTGGACAACTGCTTCTAGGAGACAGAAGCAACCAGAACTGGAACAGGAGCTATTGCCTGGGCAGCTAAGGAACTCAAGTATACCGGCTGAAGCTATTCTCTGGTGCACTTACAAAGTAGATGTGGATGAGATGTAAGAACAATGCTTCTTTTTTTTTTCTTTTCATAACTACCTTTTCAGGATAGCCTGACAAGTTAATAACTATGGTATCTGTCTTAATTACTTTTCTCACTGCTGAGACAAAAGACTGTACTCTTAAAGATTTATTGTAGTTCAGTTTGTAGGGGTTTCAGTTCATATTTGGTTCCAAGGAAGGTAGTTAGATGGGCTGTCACAGAGGAGAAACAGGTCTTGGCAGGCAGAGAGCAGCAAAGCAGAAAACGTAGGAGCATCACTCTTTATGATTCCATCCAGAACACCTGCTCTTGGGGGGCGGGAGTAGCACTCACATCCAGGGTGGGTCGCCACCAACCCAGCATCACATCTTAATCCCAGCATTGCATAGCTTTGATCTTGCCACCTCCAAGAATCTCTCCACGATGATCTACAACTGCATGAGGCTTTGGAGCAGCATCTACATAAAAACCATAACCAGATCTAAAAATTATTGTCTTTTTGTTATGGATAAAACTTTCTTAGACACTTGAGTCAACATATTCATAAATTTAGTATTTTGATTTATATCAAATCTAACTCCTCTTCGTATGCTTCTGAAGAGCAATGTTTTGCCATACGCATCCGTACATATACTTATTCATTAAATATAAAAATTGTGATGTGTTTCATTAAAACTTGTCGTAAATGCCACAAAATATCTTTCTTCCTTTATAAGAAAGGACTATCCATAATGTTTGTTTCTTTGCAAGGTACACTGCTGCAATACCAAAACAGGTTGTATGGAGGTAAAAGATTTTTTTATATCATAGTCCATGGTATGGGAGACCAGAAAGAGTCTGTGGTGGAACTAGAGCAAGAAAGGGTAAGTCAGAGAACAAACAATGTCTTATTGGTTATGTGGTACAGAAAGAAGACAGAAAGCAAAGTGTAGCTAATATCAGCTGAAATGAAAAAGATGACTCATACCCAGCAAGTGTCAGAGAGCATTTCAAAGTGTTGTGACAGTAAAAGAGGAAGACCTCAAGCAGAGAAAATTCAGGCCATGATATTGAGAGATGCCACAATTAAACTGAAGTTGTCTATCTATTTTTTTTTTTTTTGCAGTTCTAGGGACTAAAACCAAGGTTTTCCTACTACATCAAATCTCCAGTCACCCCTTTAATCTGCACACAAACCTCCAGTTTTAAAAATTTTATTTTGAGAAAAAAAAAATCTCACTGTTGCTAAGTTGTCTAAGCTGGGTTCACCCTCATTTAAAGCTTAAAATTGGTGAACAAGGTCTCAGGCACTGGCTTGAGATTTTCATAGAAGTCTATGGTCTAGGAAAATAGGAAAAGCTCATAAAGAACTCTTGTTCTAGGAACATCAGAAATGCTATGTTAAATCTCAAGAGAGATTTTAAAATACCTTATTCCTAAAACAGGTGTTTGGTTATAATTGCCAGAAAAGTGTGTTTTGTTTACTCTTTCAAACTAGCAAATGCTTAAGAAAATCAATGCACATGTTCAAAGATACTCTATCAGCAAAATCAAGCCAATTTAATCAGCTTGTTATTAGCTAGTGATTCAAATTCCCAAAGTAATGATCATTGTTTTACAGATCTTTGTGCTAGTCACCATTTCTTTCATTGCAAATCATAGAAACACAACCAGACAAACTAAAGGAATGAAACAAGTCAAACCCAGTGTGGGTTTGAATCCCAAGTCTAGACACTGGTAAGCTATATCAGGTTTCCCACCCTTCATTGTTTTTTTTTTTTTTTTTTTTTTTTTTTTTTTTTTTTTTTTTTTTTGCTGAATTTCTTTTTTTTATGAATTGCCCTAAGTTTTTCTGCAGTTGGTCTCATTTATGTGATTGGTGGGTCAGGTGGTTGATATAAGTTAAAGGAAAAAAGAAAAAGAAAAGAAAATATTTTCTCATGAAACACCAATACTGAAAAAGATTATTTGTAATATATCATTGTAGACCCATAATGGCATGCAGTCAGCAAGCATATTTTTAGTTAGTGTATGGCAGGAAATGATGAGTACAAAGATAGAATCTAGACTTAGTGCATCTTTACCCTACATAAGTTCCTAAGATTTACTCTGACTTAGTCTTCCATATATAAAGTAAGCACTCAGCTACTTGGGAAAATTGGCCCTAATGAAGTATAAGAAACTCCACTCATTCTGCCACATAGTGCTTATTAAGCACTTGTAACAGTCCGCATATATAACTATGTCCTCAGCCAACACTACAGCTTTGAAATCATAGCCAGGCATGATGGCTCACACCTATAATCCCAGCACTCAGGAGGGTGAGGCAAGAGGATCACTGTAAATTTGAGACCAGCCTGCTACAAAGTGAGCTCAAGTCCCGCCGGAGCTGCATAATGGGCAGTGTCTCAAAAGGACAAAAATAAAAAAATAAAATAAGATTGACAAATCATAATGGTATCTGCTCTGCCCTTAGTATTAAAAGCACAACTCACTGAGGATTTTCCCTTTGCAGTGGGTCTTTGTGAGTATAGGCGGGCGTTGTGTGCTTACTGACTGCTCCTTTAGCCACGAGTGCCTTTCTCACATTGTTGTCCTCTTGGTTCTCTCCACACTATAATAATGGAGGTTGCTGAAAGCAGGGTTTTTCCTCAAGCTATTATGATTTTCAGATACTACAAAAGGAAGCCTATCACATTTGTTCCACAGTTTATCCTTCTTGAAAATAGATTGATAAATGTTTCACATGAACTAGGACAGAACTAAGAAACTTTCATCTTTTCCACTTTGCCATTAACCAATCAGTGCTTGGAGCTGAGAATCTCTCCCTTATTTTGGAAATATCTACTACTTCCTCAGAGTATATGCTCACTGAAGAAGGCATGGCTACTTTATTTACTTTGAGTTTTAATATTGATATTTTTTAATATCAAAAACAAATAATCATAACCAAGTCATTCCATATCCTATCATGTTTTTTAAAAACTCAGTAATTTCTTTATGTTTATTTTATTAGTATGTGTTTGCAGTTCACGCACTTTGTCACTTTTGTTTCCAGAAAGATACAAAAGTGCAGCTGTCATCAGGCCTCTATTGGCCAGCTCTGTACTCTTCGGCTTGACTGTAGAGGTGCAAAACACATACTAGGAGTATATGGTTAATAGAAAAAAATGGCCACATAGAAAGGTAATCGAGAGGAGAAGATTAAGTTTCTCAGGCTCCCTGTCTCCTAGGAGTAAACATTATTAGCTGCAAAGAGAAGATCTAGTGCCTCCATCTTGTAATGAAGGGGTTCTGTCTTGTAAGTCAGGATCCTCATAGAAAACAGAACATCAGTGAGTTTAATTAAAGAGAGATGGAGAAAAGCAGACAGCCAATATCAGGTAGGTAACACAAGGACTTGTAGGGGAAAGTTGCCACCGGCCACTGGCCTGAAAGTGAAAGTGGATACAGTATAATTTCTGGAAGCCATGGCCATGAAAGACGGGCCCAGGTGTGCTGTAGTAACAGAGGAATACAACCGCTGCTGGAACTAGGAATAGTGATGGAGTAGGAGAATAGATGCTCAGCTGATCTCTTCTGTTACCTTTTAAGATCTTCCTATTGTTCGGGCCAATAATAAGCTGACGGCAAAAATGTGTGGTGGTATAATCTATAGCAATCATCCTTAAGGATAGAGAAGGGGAATATAGGTCATATAAGTTACCCATAGGTAAGAAAGTGAACAACTGAAACAGCCCTCTCTTTTCACCATTTCAGTTCCACTCTCAATATTTTAGACACAAAGATAAGAACTGCACAGACTCTCATATGCCACATAATCATTATTTTATCAATATCTTCTTCTCCACTGATTCTCTGCCCAATGCTCACAATGGTGGGGATACAGAACACCAGTGACAAAGGGGATATGCATCTACTATTCAGTATATACTGTAAAATCCAGAATCTCATGCTGAGGTCTTAAGCTTGCAGTCAACCCTTATTTTATTCATCATGATGCAGGGCACAATGTGCACTGGTAATCCCAGCACTGAGGAGGGTGAGGTGGGGGGATTGTGGTTTCAAGGCCATTCTGGGCTCTGTAATGAGATGAGAGAGAGAAAGAGAGAGAGAGAGAGAGAGAGAGAGAGAGAGAGAGAGAGAGACAGAGACAGAGAGAGAGACAGAGAGAGAGACAGAGAGAGAGACAG
>NW_004524670.1:3101664-3116414 GCF_000260255.1 Octodon degus
AGAGAGAGAGAGAGAGAGAGAGAGACAGAGAGACAGAGAGACAGAGAGACAGAGACAGAGACAGAGACAGAGACAGAGACAGAGACAGACAGAGGTAGACAAACAGCCAGACAGAGACAGAGAGAGACAGACACAGAGGCAGAGAGAGAAAGAGACAAGAAGATAGACACAGAGAGAAGAAAGAGAAGGAGGAAAAAGAAAAGACTAGGGGAAAAGAGTTGAGGGGAGGCAAAAGAAATACAGCTAGACACATATTTTACATTAAAAAGTTTAAAGACAATACAATGGAAGAATGATTTCCAGATGTGGGAGAGGGCTAAAATGACTGACAAGGAGTGACAATAACTTTAGGGAATAGCCACTAAACTGAACTGGTAGTAAAATTATGCCTAATAGACAATGGGGGAAAATATAAGAAACTCAATTTTTTTGTTTTCCTTTTAAGACAGGCTCTTACTATGCAGTTGAGGCTGGCTCTGGGCTCACGTTGTAGCCCAGACTGGTCTCAAACTAGGCTCTTACTATGCAGATGAGGCTAGTTCTGGGTTCACATTGTAGCCCAGACTGGTCTCAAACTCACAACATTCCTCCTGCCTCAGCCTCCAAGTGCTGAGATTACAAGCATGTGCCACCACTCACAGCTGAGACTCAAATTTTTGAGTCAATCAAAGATTTGATTTAAAAGGCTGGGGAGATAGCTCAGTAGAATAAGCACTTGCCTGGCAAGCGCAAGGTTCTGAATTGAATCCCCAGTACCATAAAAAAAATTGATTTAGAGTCTGCTAAAAGCACAGTATCAAAAAGACTAAGACTTAGACACAAGAACAGAGCTCCTGACAAAGCCATGTCCCAGAATGGAGATAGCAAGTGAAATGAACAGCCAACTTCTCTCTATTTTACTGTCTTTTAATCTTCTATCAGGTTTATCACCGATTTCCAGGGTCTGGATTGATTCAGTGACCCATTGCTCATATGTTGGAAATTTTGTCCTCAGGCTACTAGTGCTGGAAGTTAGAGAAAAACTTTTCAGAAGTGGAACCTAAAGGGAGTTTCTCAGGTCAAGGGAAACATGTTCTCAGGAGGGATATAGGTATTTTTCATAGGATCTTGATTTTTATAGGAAGGTTGTTACCAAAGCTTGAATCTAGCTCTTCCCAGCCTCTCTACCTCCTACTCTGAGATATGACCTCTTGCTTTCATTATCTTCCTGCGATGGTGCCACACAGCCAGGAGGACCTGCAGCAGACCCAAGCCTTGCCCTTCAACCTTGAATACTGTGAGATATAAATTAATATGTTTTTCCTAATAAAGCTAAGCCACCTCAGGCATTTCATTAGAGCAATGAAAAATGAACCAATACAGTGACCTTTGGGAAGGACTATATAGAAGTCAGAGGTCAAGAAAGTCTGGATATTTCCCTCTCACAGAATTTGCTCTTACAGAATGTGGCCTGGGACTAAAAAGTGGAAGTCACATCAGAATTTCATGCAGAGAAAATGAACAGTCTCATTAATTTGGGGCTCTTCTGAGGTAAAAATTAATCAGTGATGTCTCCAATAAAAGTTGAAAATGACTATGAATGGATGAGAGAAAAAGCTTATCATGTAATAGGCAACATCTTGAATCCCAAGGGAACCCTGGTAAATTTCCTCTTTTCTTTTTTATATTACATTGATGGATTTCCAGTACTTCCAACTCATTGAGATTCCAGAGCCCAAAGGAAAACACGTTTACTTTGTCCTTATACACACATTTAACAAGTTCCCCCTATGTAACTGACACCACAAAAGGCACTTAAAATATATGGTTTAACTTATAATAAGAGATAACTAGTGTTCCTCTTAGATGAAAGAGAAAGGAACAAAATATTGAAAGAAAAGAAGGGGAAGGAATTGGGAATTGACAAGGCTATTCTCCAAAAATCAAGCAAAACATGCAAAACTGCATAAGGGAAAAGTACAATTTGTTTTCAGAATGACAAATCCTCACTGCTCCGACAGGGACTACACAAGGCAGACACTTCTTGCTTTGTTCCTGCAGGAAAGCATATCTATCATGAGGTTTAATGTGATCCTGTACACTCATGCTAAAGCTTTGCTAAAGCCTGCTGGTTTACCTGCAATACATTTTCCAGGAACTGTCAAATGAAATGACAACATATATATTTGGTTTTACACTTCAATCTGTCCAATTAGCGGTGTTTGCAGTACCAGCTGTGAGCCCAGGAAAGGATTTAATTTTAAGTACAATGGTCTAGTTAACAAAAGAAACCAATGAAAACAGCAGAGGCATTTTTTTGTAGAGTTATTCTCCAATTGTTTCTGAGAAATAGCTCATCATCATCATCATCATCATCATCATCATCATCTTCATCCTTATTATTGTTATTATTACTGAATTCTATAAACTATGGCAGACTGGGGCTGGGGAGATGGCTCAGTGGTCTAAAGCACCTACTTAGAACAAGCTTAGCAAAGCACAGGGACCGCGGTTCAATCCCCCAGCACCACATGCCAGCCAGCCCCGCCCCCTGGTGGGCTGAGCTGGCCACACACACACAACAATATGCACACACACACACACACACACACACACACTCTAAATAAATAAATAAATAAATAAACTTAAAAAAATGTTTAAAAAAATAAACTATTGGCAGACTGACTGCTGCAGTAGACACTGTACTTGTAGTGTGGTCATCACTCCAGGATCTCAGGCAGATCCCTCGTTGTACTGGACCTTTGCTCACTTATTGAGACAATAAATACCCTCCTCTACTCTCAGTTTCAGCAGGTACAAGGCAAAATTGAAGCACTTTGAAAATAGAAAGCAATATACAACACTAAAACATAGGTTTTGAAACAAAACTTGATACCTATTAAATATAACAGTTATCCCCTTTCACAGTGAACTCAGATTCAAGTAAATGAAGGATAAAAAGAGCTAAAACTGCCAAAAGAAGTATCAGATAGAAACTAATTTGAAAAATATAAGTCTCAGTTGAAATAAATAGATAAATAAATGTATGTTGAAACAGTTACAATGGGGAATACTTCATTATTCCACAAAAGTTTGAAAATGAATTTCATAGATGGGAAATCTTAATGTAATAAGGATATAGATTATTCCCAAATTGATCTTTAGAGTCAATACAAGACTAAGAAAAACCTTGTGACTATTTTGTAGAAGTTGATAAATTAATTCTAAAATTGACACAAAAATACAAAGGTCTACTGATAACCAAATAAAGATATTCACTGACACCTAATAATTCATATTACAAAGACAGTTATTGAAAAAGTGTGATACTGAAATGACCATAAGCCAGGAGAATCATCGAACATCACAGAGATTCTAGAGCACACTTATACCTACATAGCACAGGAATAATTTACACCACTGTAGCATTATATCAAAGGAACTTCTTAGTAAGTAACACTGGATAAGCTATATCCATTTGGAAGACAACTGACATTATGCTACCTCATAAAATAGAAAAAAAAAATCAGAAGAAGCATATATCTATATTTATCTCCTATTTTACTATAAGCAGCACGAAGAAAGGCAAAAGGTAAACAAGAAAAGCAAATGGTATACAAGTGAAATTTTCTGCAGGAAACATAGGTGACCAGCTTCATTGCACTGACCAAGGACTAGATATTAGAAACAGGATCCAAGACACACTAACCATATGGAAACAATTCATTTTCCTAAGGAAAAAAAGACATGCCACAGAATGGGAATGTAGGTTTTTGTCAAACACATTCAAGGTCAGTGAGGACACAGGACATAGGAGAACCTATACTATAACATCATTTAACTCAGTCGTGTCCCAAATTTTCTGATAAAGGAGATTATGGGGCCACAGAGGAATGTGACTGATGATGTAAAGTGTGCCTAAGGAGAGTCACATGGAGTGAAAACATTCTCGCACGCTTTCACAGAGAGCAAATTGGTCCAGCAATGGTCATGACTCATTCACATGTCTGACACTGACAAAGGATCTGCAAAGTGCAGTACAGGGTTTCGTGATAAGCCTTGAGGGGACTTGTCTGACCTTGTCAGATACAAAAGTTACATTTCTTGTTGTATAGGTCTTGCTTTATCTTGGTCTTAACCATCCAGCAGGAAAGTGTAGAAATGAGGTATGAAAAGTGAAGCCATGTTAATATGCAGAGCTCTGGAAGGCCCAAGTCAACAGATTCAGACATTGCCAGTCCTATGGATAACCCACTGCTTTTGTGGACTACTGGACTATATTGGAATATTTTCCTGAATATTGGAAAGGACAGAGTGCACCTACAGTATTTTCATGCACCTACAGTATTTGGATGGCAATGGAATACCCAACTCTGACAAAACTAAACAAAAAAAGGAGATATAAATGAATGACAATTTTGTATCTGTATGTACAAAATAGTTAGGATAGATATATAGCCAGTTTCTCTTAATTCAATAAGAGGAAAGATTTGTACTAATAGTGTTTGGACAGGATATCATGTCTGCATCTTGAGCTATGAATGACTGTTACAAAGACAACAATATGCTATGTATTAATTGTTGTAACTCTCCTACCAACCTATTTTGAAACTTTCTCATTGTAATTTTTTCTCAATAAAATTAATTATAAAAGAAAATTAAAAAACATATTTCAAAAAAGGTTTGTGAGCCTGGCTTCTTGGTTGTCTGCCCTACAGATTTCTGACCACCTTAGCCAGTCCCACAACAGCCTAAGTCTTATCTTTACTGATTCTTCTTCTCTAACTGAACTCTGACCACTACAGAATTAATTGTCTATTTTTGTATAACAAACTACTCCAATTTAAGTGGTTCTAAATGGCACACATGCACCATCTCCCAGCTTCCACTGGAGGAGTCCAGGCACAGATGGACTGGGCTCCCTACTCAGGGCATGCAGTGGCCACACTCAGGCTCTGTCCTGCCAGCATGCCCTGTCAGCTTGTGGGTCTTCTTTCAAGTCCACAGAGCACACACACAGGCTTGGAGTTCTGACAGCCTCCTTTCATTTTATACTCTGTCCCTTTCAATAGCCAGTGTTTTTGGTAAAATAACTTTTGCCAGAGCAATATAAATTTTGTATTGATTATATTGGATTTGACTCCATCAGAAAAACCACACCCACAAAACTTGAGATCACCGCTTCTTGTTTTGGGCTCTTGCAGAGATGGCCAGAGGACAAAGCTCTCAAGTCTTATAGTTTGTTTGATGTAGAATATCTTGAGGCACACACTCAATCTTCATGAAGTAACCTTTCACATTACTGACTACTCTGACCTTTTGATCTTCCAAGAGTTTCAACAAAAGGCTGAAAAGTCACTGCTCAGCATTTCTGCATGCCTCATGTTCAGCTGCCATATCTGATGTCACCATCTTTGGTCAGGTGTGCCGGCTGAGCATGATTTAAATGAACTAGTTGGGCTGGTGAGATGGCTCAGTGGTCTAAAGCACCTACTTAGAAGAAGCTTAGCAAAGCACAGGGACCGCGGTTCAATCCCCCAGCACCACATGCCAGCCAGCCCTCCCCCCTGGTGGGCTGAGCGGGCCACACACACACACACACACACACACACAAATAAATAAATAAATAAATAAACTAGTCTTCATCCTTTTTTTCTTTTTTAACAGTTGTCCTCTCAATTTCTATATTTTGTCTCACTTTTTTAAGCAACAAGAAGAAACCAAGCAAAAGCTTCATACTTGGAATCTCCTTAGGTATATAACCAAACTATTTGTTTACAAGTTGTTTCCTAAAATATATCTATCCCACATTTTCTGCCATTATGTGTAAGTCATATCTCTTTCCTTCTAATTTTCACTACATCCTTATTTTTTCTCAGCCCTCACTAGCAGCAGCCCTTTGGTGAACAAATCTACTAAGAGCCTGTTCAAAGTCACATATACATCCTCAAAATTATTGTATCTTTTATCCCCTGAGTAGTACTCAAGGCACTTCTACATTCTAGGTATATTTTCTGCTGCAGCAGCAACAGCAACAGCATACCACCTTCATATACTTAAATCTGTGTTCCTTACCTACTTCTACAGAACAAAATATAGTACCACAAAATTAGTAACTTAAAACAGCCCACACTTACTGTTTCATAGTTCCTTCCTATATGTAAATCTGCATTCATTACCTACTTCTACAGAACAAACTGCAGTACCACAAAATTAGTAACTTACAATAGCCCACACTTACTGCTTCATAGTTCCTGTAGGGCCAGGATGTACACACAGTTTAGCTGCTCTCATCAACCTAAAATCAAAGTATCAACTAAGGTTGTGTTCTCATCAGAGGGCTTGGATCCTTCTCTAAACTCATGTGTTTTGGTGTTATGTTGAGCTGTAGGGGACTCAAGTCAAGAATTTCTGACATTGCCAGTGAAGCTGAAGACCCAATACTATTATGGACTACTGAACTCTTTTAGAATTTTTGCTGAGTTTACACACCTATAGTATTTAAATGATGGAACTTAACCAAAAAAGGGGATACAGATGAATATGCATTTGTATCTGTGTATTCAAAGTGAATAGGATAGATATATAGTTTCATTCTCTTAATGAATAGAGAGATTTGTTCTAATAGTGTTTGTAAATAGGATATCAAGTCCACATCTTGTACAGCAATTAACCACTAGGAAGAATGTATGCAATGTGTTAATTATTGAAATTGTTCTACAAAAAAAAAAAAAATAAATAAATAAATAAATAAATAAACTCATGTGCTTGTTAGCAGAATTCATTTCCCTGGAGCTATAGAATTCAAAGCAATTTTCTTCTTCAAAGACAGCAAGAAGGGCAGGTCAAATAGCTCAGAGAATTAAAGCACCTGCAAGCAAGTGCAGGGGCCAGAGGTTCAATCCTCAGGCCTGCTATGCCAGCCCCACCCCTAGGGTGCACTGAAACTGCAATTGACACTGGGTGTGGTGGCGCTCACCAGTAATCCCAGCTCTTGGGAGGCTGTAAACAGGCAGATCACTACATGTCCAATCTAGTTGTGAGACCCTGAATACCCTGTAGAGTCTTCCCTAAAAAAAAATACAGAAAAAGAGAAATGTTTAAAAAACTTAAAAAAACAAAACAAGACATCAAGATCAAGTAAAAACTTCAAGTCTCTACCACTAGACCTTTGTTATACCAGACCACCCAAAATAATCTCCTTCTTCATTACTTAAAAATCAAATGGTTGGGATCTTTATTACATCTTGCTAATATGGTATAATTTCATCACAAAATTAAGATCCATCATTCAAATTTTTATGCACATTTAAGGAAAGAAGATTATGTAGCTTGCATACCCTAGGGCAGGGTTGCGCAAGTAGTGTAAAACTTAGAAGTGGCTTATCTTAGAAGCACAGCTACACTGGTTGGAAATGTTAGTGCTCTTTACAAGGTAGGAACAAACCATTTCTGCCCAGTTTTTCTTTTGTTAACTTTGATTATCCCCTTCTATTTTTATTTTTTATCCCCTTTTATTTTGATTCAAGTTTCATTAAGGTACATAAAATGAATGAATCAAGTAATTTACTAGCCTAGGGATTCAAATTAGAAATTGAAACAATTAAAAAATATATACTTATATAAGATGTACAGCTTGATGTTTATTTCTAGAATTCTGCTTATATGTAGAGTTCAAAATAGACAAATTTATAAAATCAGAAATAGAATGGTAATTGGCAGGGTTTAGGAGACAAAGAAATAGAAAAATTTTGATCTAAGAGTACAAAGCTTTAGGTATGCAAAAATAAATAATTTCTGGACATCTATTGTACAGCAATGTGACTAATGGTAATGATATGTTATTAAAAATTTAAACTTTATCAAGAGATTAAATCCCAAGATTTCTTAACAGTTTTATTGGCTATTTTGGTAGCTACATTACCTTTTCTAGAAAAGGTAATTTGGCATAGGTTCTGGAGAGGTGGTACAGGTTGCAATGGGATTCAGTTTTTTGTTTATTTGTTATATTTGCCCCTGAATTACAGAAGCGTCACTCCTATGGCCCTTGTCACAGTAAACTCAGAAAGACCAAAATCAGGTGCGGAAGAGCATAATCACAATGCCTCTTTGCAAACATTTTTAAAAGACTCACTAAAACATTCACCCTCTGTTTCATGCCTAAAAGAATCAGTAACTTACCTCCATTTATGTTAACTAATAGCATGAAATTTCAGCTGGGACTGTAGGGCATTATTAAAATTAGAACCCTTCTACAAACCAAAAGAAGCTCCACAATTTAGTTGGAGCTTAAAGTCAGAGCAAATTATGCTGTAACAACTGCTGGTGACAGTAAGGAGCGCCACATGCATGCAAAGTTCCCATTGTGTAACTGACTTCATAAATGATTGCATGTTGCAAATTCCTACCCTGCTGTGAGAACAATTGTCCAGCAAGGCCAAATGAGAGCAAGGTTAATGAAATTGACCTTTAAAATTACAAAAGATCCAATAGCACAGGAGGCAGAATTTAATCTTTGCAGATAAACAGTTCATGTTATAATTATTTCCTCTGCTGAATAATCTATCTACTTCATAGAAATTTTTACCATCTATGATCACATTTAACAATTAAAACTCATATAAAAATTTTTCAGAACTACTGACAATTTTTCTTCAATACCCATGCTCACTCCTATCTCTACAGTGTGTGCGTACTGAAGGGATTCTTCCGCATCTGTGCTATTGTGAATGCTGTAGTTACCTACATTTCCAAGTCATTGTGAGCTATCCTAAAATTGACCAGTCATAGAACAGGAATATGACATGGAAAAGCCTTGTCAACACCCAGAGCACACATACATAAATTAGAAAGGAGCAAGTCCTGACGCAAGTATGGTACTTTCACAGAACAATTGTCTCAGGAATTGGCTTCATGAAGAAGGTGTAGTTTACAGAAGCTCAGTAAAGAGTTGATTCTGGGAGAGCCAATGAGAAAACCATTGAATAAGCCAGTGACCAGGATTCAGGCTAAATATTACTCTTTGTCTAGGTAAGACAGAATCGGCAGGGTCAGACACCAGAAATAAGCATACCAACCTTAATGTTTGCTGTTCAGGAATTTATTGGGGTCCCTCCAATCCCAGATTGAAACTGACCAGAGCCATATTAATTTCTAAGGATACAATAAAATGGATGGATCAAGTAATTTACTGGTCTAGGAATTCAAATTAGAAATTGAAACAAAAACTGTATCTTGTTGGTTAATGACCTCAATCACTAGAAAAAGCATTTTCTTTCTTAAGTATTTTTAGACATTGTTTTCTTCAGTTCTCACTGTATACTACAAGAGTTTATGGTAGACAGCTTGTGAAGTAGCTTTCAGTAATCTTTATCCCTTTGTACAATGTCCTCCCTTGTATCTGCGCTACATCTGTTGACTTGCTTTCAACAAACAGAATGTGGCCAAAGAATGGATGTCAGTTCCAAAAGTAGATAACAAAAGATGGTGGTTTTCATCTTTTAGCTCTTCTGGTCCACTGGCACTACAGAGGCCAAATGACACATTTTGCACTTCTCTACAGAGAGTCCCAAGAGGCAAGAAATGAAGGGTGGATTCAGCCAATGCCCAGTAAGAAACTGAGGCTCTAGGTCTGGAAATCTTCGAGAAAATTAGTCTTGTAAACAATCATGTGAATGAGGCTGGAAACATTTAAACATTCAAACATTCAAATAAACTTGCTTGAGTTTAGACCTTGATCATCGTCTTATAAAAAAATTAAAACACTGAAGCAGAGGGCTCAGTTAAACCATAGCTAGATTCCTAATCGACAATAATTATAAGATAATAAATGTAAATTATTTTAAAATACACATCAGTTAAAAGTGATGCATGTTAGCATGAGTATTAACAGCAGATAAAAATATAGTATGTGAAGTTGAAAGGTCAGAAATATTCACCTTAACTAGTACTCATAGTTGTACTCATAGTACTCATAGTTATGAATACAGAATAAAATCATTGGGCAAAGGTACCCAGGGAGAGACCAAGGGAGACCAGGTGATACATATGTACTTGTTAATTTCTGGCACAGATTACAGATGATGCTTGCTTCTCCCCTAATGTCTGACAATATATATGCCCTGCTGTCAACTGCAGCAGCTCACCTCAGCTTACCTTCATAGTGCCCAACTATGAATTCCACTGTTCATATACGCTGTCTCATGTGATCCACGACCCCAGGTAAATTAACATTACTATCAGGTAGGACTC
Source organism: Octodon degus (assembly GCF_000260255.1). NCBI lineage: Eukaryota > Metazoa > Chordata > Mammalia > Rodentia > Octodontidae > Octodon > Octodon degus. The sequence goes on from NW_004524670.1 coordinate 3,111,895, forward strand.
TGAAAGGTCTTAGAGGGTAGCCCCCAAGAGCAAAGCCAAATCTTGCTTTTGACAGGGTTAACATACTGTCATTTGTACTCTACATTCTAATCATACCGCTAAGTTTGCAAACCAGTGCTCAGTCTTCTGTTAATTTGTATAATTTAATTCAATCAACCTAGATTTCCACAGATGAGAGATACAAAAGCCCATAATGCCGGTTATCACATATGTCTCTTAGCAAGGAAGGCTTTCTTTCCTCTCCTGCACTGTGACTCTGGAACCAGACCCTGCAAATATTTCTCTTTGCATGCCAGCCTGCTCTTTTACAGCCATCCTCAGTAGAGGCTGCTGGAGGGGCTGGCTGGAGGAAGAGCATCCTCTTTCAGTATCTCATTTGTTCCTCTTTTCTGATCAGTACACAAAGCACCCAGTGATTTATAAGGCTGTCCTGGAGTTCTGTCAGTGTCTCAGCTGGTTTTCTAAAGGGATGAGTATAATTCCATCTGGTGGCCTTCAGGAAAAAAGTGTACTAGAAGCACAGCCAATTTCCCAGGAATTTCAGTGTAAACCCAATGGTACAATTTGCAGCAAACCCACCAGCACAATAGCTGGATTCCTAGCCAATCATACACTAAACTAGAGGCAACTTGCCAGTAGCTTTCAGCACCTGAGAAGAAAAGCTCCTGGAAAGTTGGGTCGGCACTAGGATGGGCAGTGTCCTGACGCCAGCGCCAGCCTGTGAGACTTCTGCCCATCCTTCACCTCCCAGGCAGCCTGCAGTTACTCCTCCATTGACCTGCCCATCTCAGCCTTGGGGAAGTGTGGGATGTTCCTGTTTTCCTTCATTCTTTCTTTGGGCATGCTGTAGCAAGCAGAAGAGTAATTCCTATACTTTATTTTTTTTTCCTACGTTTAAAGAATTACTTTAACAAGAGTTAATTAGTATTCTTTATACAATACTTTGTATTCAGCTTAATCTATGATTTGTGCTTCCTGACTTGACTCCAACTGATTCAGCCTTCAATTTAAAAAAAAAAAAATCATAGAAGTATCTTTGTCAGCAATGTGCTATGTTTTGCTCATGTTAAAAAGAAAAAGAAACGCTAGAAAGATGTTTTTTCAGAATCGTTTCTAACAAACTTGCTGAGCACTAGTGAACTTGTTATGCTAAAGATTCTGCCTCAAGCATTTGTGTAAATTTAAAGGAAAAGGAGCTACAAAAATTCAGTCTGTTAAAAAGACAAAAAGAAGGTAAAGCTTTTATTTTCACTTTGAGGACAGCAGCGCTATAATACATATTAATGTGCTTCCTTACAAAAAGACAATTTTAAGGTAATTAGGCATGATGCTTCTCTTGCTGAAATAATCTTTACTAGGAAGACATTGAAAGAAAGAATAAGATTAATTTCAAACTTTAAAAAGGTACTTATTTTTGAGACACACTTTAAAATCTTAATTCATTATTCTGGAAGCTAGCTCTGAGCTGTCGGTGGCTCTTTTTCCTAAAATTTATTAAGAGTGAGACACAGTGTCTGGCTCTCTCTGGGCACTCAGCAAATCTATGTGAACCGCATGATTGTTGTATTACTATTATCTATTGGTTCATTTAGCAACTGACCTCTGAACTACAAGTATAAGTAGTCTGCTTGTCATGATTTTGACAGTTTTATCCTACCGCAAGTAGGAATAAAAAGAAAAGCCCTTTGATAGTCGGAAGTATTGTTTGCTGCCAACTGTGTCCTAAAAATCAGTCCTTTCCACTTTCCTCACACTTTGTTTCTTCCTGTGGCTAGAGTGTGGCTTGGGACAGAGTTTTTCCACAATTAAACTTGAGAACTAATGAGAAAGTTGATTCACTCTTCCCTATGCCCTAGGTAAGCCACATATTCTCTGATTTTACTCTCTTCCTGCAGGCTAAAGATCATTACCACCACTGCATAGATGAAAGAAATAAGGCTCAATGACCTTATATAACTTTCTCAAAGCCACACTCCAAATTAATAACACACCAGGCAAGTAACGGTGGCCTTTCTGACTAGAAAAAAATAATAATAATAACCTTTTCCATTATGCTATCCTGTCTTTATTTGAACCATAGAAATTAGAATTCAATTTTTTCCCTCTGAAGTTTGTCCAACTCTATCCCTCACCTGACAAAGAAACACTAATAATATTCCTAAGCTCTGCTTGAACTTTCTAAAGATAAATAAAATCTTTATTTTGTAAGATGTGTTCAACTTTTATTCTTATGAAATCATCAGGAAATTCTGATGTCTATCATAGTCTGTCTTCCTACTAGATTTCATGCCTGGTTGTCACTGTTTCCACGAGGCATCCCAAATGATGCAATCCACCGTTTCCTAAAAGCCTTCAATCCACAGCAAGGATAATATTTTCATGAAGAAATTATTATGTATGACAACGAATGTTTTATCTAAGGGAAATGTTGCAAGCAGATTTTAAAAAGAGGATAAAGAAAAGGCAAAAATCTGAATACCACAAACTTTAAAAAGGCACTTATTTTTGAGACACACTTAAAAATCTTAAATCATTTTTCTGGAGGGTAGAGAATTATAGCTAGCAAAGTAGGGTCAGGCCAGTGAATGGCAAATTACTAAGAAGACATAGGAGTGGTCAGAGAAGAATCTTACTCAAGAGTCTTGCTGAGGACAACCCAGTGTGGTCAGTCATCATTTGAGGATGTCCCCTAGGGGACAGCAGAAGCTGAAGAGATTGAACAAATATGGAAAGAGATCTTTTATTGAAGGTGTAGGATTAGAGTTAAGTTGATTTAGCTGGATTATTGGCAGAAGACAACAATGAAGAGATAAACATAAAAGCCCAAAATTCAAGATTCTATTCAGAAAGAAGTTCAGCTAGGTGGATAGACAGATCTTGTCAATTTCAATTTCATGTCTAGCATGTTCCTTCCCAATTTATTTAGAGTCCTCAGTTTGCAGTATTCTGAGTATGCAAGCTTTTTATTCTGTATTATTTTGCTAGACATTTTGCACATTTATGCCCTAAGTATTGATTTAATGGTCTGAAATTAAAATAGAGAATAAATATTGATTTAATGGAAAACTTCACCATAATTTCTTTTTTCATCTGGACTCATGAAGATCAGCCTGCTTCACATTGTGACTCCAAAATGTTCCAGCTAAATGTTTCTGCATCTTTTTTTTCTTCTTTGTATGTGGTGCAGGGCCTCACTATGCAGCTCAGACTCAGTGATCCTTCTGTTTTCAGCCTCCACAGTGCTGGGATTACAGGTGTGCACCACCATACTTGGTCACTGTAGCTGGTTTAGTGCACCTGGGAGAGGGGCAGGCGTGTCATGTGGTGGTGCAGGAATATAATCCCAGTTCTTGTACTTGCCTAAGCAAGCACTTGGTTCACTGAGCTATCTTGCTGTTCCCTGTTTCTGTATCTTAAATATCTCTGTTCTCTTTCTCTTTTCTTACCATAGAAACTAGACACATTTTGTATAGTGTTTCTAAGTCTTGCTGAAAATTAAAACCATATTCTTAGGCAAATGTTGAGTTGTGTGTCAGTGTACTTCTCCTTTATCTATTTGGGCTTCTGTGATTGCTGAAAAAGCTTCTGGAGTGAAATGCTTTCTCCTGACAGTTTACTTACTTCCCTCAAAATAAATACAGTGATATGTTCATTTTGGCTTTAGGGTGAAATGGACTGAAAAATAAGGAAACAAAAAATAATTGGGAAGTAACAAAGTTTTGACAATTGTTTAAGATCAATCATTTAGAGTCACAGAACTAGGATTTCCACTTCTATCTTACTTTTCTTGCTGCTTGGACAAAATATCCAGCATCCAAAGTTAAAACACAAAAGATTTATTAAGTTCATAGTTTGTAGAGATTTCAGTCTATAATTGCCTTCTAAGGCAGGGTAGCATATGGCAGAGGGGCATGTGGTAGAAGAAGACAAAGAAACAACAGGAAGGGCAGGCCAAATAGCTCAGCAGATTAAAGAGCCTGCAAGCAGGCACAGGGGCTGGAGAATCAATCCCCAGGCCTTCTGTGTTAGTCCCACCTCTGGGGGCTCACTGAGATGGCAATTGAGGCTGGGTATGGTGGTGCAGGCCTGCAACCTCAGTTCCTGGGAGGCTGTAAACAGGTGGATCACTATGAGTCCAATCTAGTAATAAGGCCCTGAACACCCTGTAGACCCTTCTCTAAAAATATACAAAGAAAAGGAAGAGAAAGAGAAGGAGGAATTGGAGGAAGAGAAGAATGAAGAGGAGGAAGATGAGGGGCAGGAGGAGGAAGATGAGGAGGAGAAGGAGGAAAAGAAGGAGGAGGAAGAGGAGGAATAGGAGAAGGAAGAGGAGGAGGAGGAAGAGTAGGAGGAGGAGGAGGAAGAAGAAGGAGAAAGAGAAGGAGTAGGAGGGGAAGGGGAAGAGGAAGAGGAAGAGGAAGAAGAGGAAGAAGAAGAAGAAAGAAGGAGAAGGAGAAGGAGAAGGAGAAGGAGAAGAAGAAAGAAGAAGAAGAAGAAGAAGAAGAAGAAGAAGAAGAAGA
>NW_004524670.1:3116514-3148807 GCF_000260255.1 Octodon degus
AAGAAGAAGAAGAAACAACAAGAAAGCAGAGAGAGACAAGCTTCTTTCTGTCCTTAATACTGTATGCAGGTAGCCCACCTGGGGCAGGTGTAGTACTCACACTCTTAATCTTAACATTTGACCGTGAACCAATAATAAACTCTAAAGTCAGCCTCCTCCTAACAACCCCTCACTCCATGAGTGCATGAGATTTTGCAAGGACATCCAGACACAAAACACAAGTCTTTGAATGGTACTGGGAGCCCAGAAATACCATATCCTATGATTACATTCTTCAGACCCTAAAACTTACATATTGCCCCCAACCTCTTCCATTCCCCACCTTCTCCTCTTCCTTAATATCCATCCATAGCCCTTTTTTTCTTTATTCTTTTTTTCCTTTTAATGTATTTGATTGTTACAGGATTTCATTATGCAGCTCAGACTCATAATAGTGATCCTCCTGTCTTCTGCTTCCCCAGCACTGGGATTACAGGTGTGTGTCACTACACCCGGAGTCTGTGGCCAGCTCAGCCCAGCCTGGAGGCAAGGCTGGCATGACATGTAGTACCAGGGATTGAACCATGGTCCCTGCACTTACCTAAGCTTGCCTAAGGAGATATTTTAGTCTGCTGAGCTATCTCACCAGCCCTGTGGCCCATTTTTTCATTCTACATATATTCTGTGTTTACTTATTCCTATGATGTTCCTGTAACCAAATGACTTCTGCCTCCAAATCCCCAGTCTATGCTAGTCTGCTAGTCTACTAAGCTTTAGTGTCCATACATCTACCTAATTCCTTCATTGCTATTCCATGGACATATCAAGCTAGGTATATTTTTGTCTTCAACCTGCTTTACTGACTCTCTCAATGTCCGAATGATACTATATACAACCAACTCAAGAAAAATATATAGGTGTCATCCATCAAGTCTTCCTTCTTCTGAAGTTCTGTCCTCCCATTCCAATTGAACTAAAGTTCAGCTCATATATCCTCTTCTCTTTAATCCCACCTCCAATGCCTTAAATCAAGTATTTATCTCTTGTCTACATTATCAAAATTATCTCCATTCTCATTTCTCTGAATCAAGTCTCTCTTCCCTCTAATTTATTATCCACACACTAGGTACACAGATTTGTCTTCAACTACATCTGATATTGTCATTTAGTTACCAAATTTTTTTCATTGACTCTTGTTTGGTTTTAAGATAAAATCTCAAATCTTGAGTCTGATTCTCAATTGATAAATCTGTGTGATTTCTCTTTTCTCTCCTTTACCCTGGCTTGGATCATTAATTTTACATTCACATTTGACTGGGTCACTGAGGAGATTGAGATAACTAGTTAAATCTTATTTTAGGTTTGCCTATAAGGGTGTTTCTAGGTGAGGCTAACATTTTGATTAGTAGACTGAATAATGAGTCCCACTGTCCAATGAGTGTGGGACACAATTAATCCTCTGAGTGTCTCAATAGAATAAACATTTTTGGAGTGCTGAGAAGATAGTTCAGTGGTATAAGTACCTGCCTAGCAAGTGCCAGGGCCGGGGTTCAGTCCCCAGTACCACATGCCATGCTGGCCCTAGAACCATGGGTGTGCTGTCCTGGCCCCAAAACCGGGAATAGTGGTGCATCCTAGCTCTAGGGAGTCTGAGACAAGAGGATGACTGAGGCTGAGCTGTGCAGCAATGCCATATACTAAATAAATACATCTAAAAATATTCAAGAGACTTATGCAATATCCAGTATGATTCTGTCTGTATCTGAGTTGCACTTGAACTAGAGCCGTATCTTTGGCTTGCCTGAGTCTCAGCTTGCAGACACCAAACCTACCAGCCCCCATAACTGAAGGAGTTCATTCTTTACAACTATCTTTCTATATATCCTTCTGGTTCTCTTTCTCTGGAAAACCTTGATGAAATACTCTATAGTTTGATAAAATTTCAGCTAAACTAGATGTTTTCTACTTTATTGCAAAACATATTATTCTATTACATCTATGAGCTTGAAATTTTGCTGTTGAGGAGAGCCTTTCCACTTCAATGAATGGACACACACACCTCTTCTACCTCTTCCTATGCTTATAGTCTACTTACCATCTCCACAGACCCATTCTCCTGACAAAATAATTCACCTTAACTTTTATTTTAATCTGCTCCAATGAATTATCATTTTCTACTGACTTTAGCATATTTTAATACCAAGAGTCAGGTTGTATATAACATATTTTATAGTATATTCAACAAATATATTACTGGCTGTAATGTATAAGATGATAATGATAATGAAAATAATTTCTGTGATTTACTGAGTGTGTGCTTATTATCTATTAAGTATCCTTTCCCAAATAATTCAAAAATATCACCTCAAAAATATTCTCTTTGGATATGAAAAACAAGATTTTAAAGCTTTAATGTCTTGCTCATCCTTATGCAGCTACAAATGGTAAAGTTAAAACTGTTCCTAGATTTATCCTTGTGTTTACTTTTCTTTTGAATTGTTTTATATACTGTCACTTTCACAAATAGTGAAGTGGCTCTTCCTAAGTGGGTTTTCATTCACATGGTCGCTCTTCACATCCTCCCATCCTCTATTTGAAATTACAATAAATATATGTAAATAAGGATTTACTTTTACAAGAACAAATTAGTAGTTTAATGTATAGATGTACATTGCAGGTAAACCTCTATGGTTTGGGTGATTTGGGCAGTTGCATGATAGGGACTGGTTTCAATGAAAGAGATCTGAACAACGGAAAAAATCGCGATCTAATTTTCTTGGAACACCATTTCCTGCATAGCTTCCCATGAGATCCTGTCAGTGACAAGCACTGGAAAGACTTGGAAGGATAAACAGGGAGAAACAAATCATTATTCTGTGTGGTGCCTACCAGCTGACTGCAGCCTTCCTGGATTTCAAGAGATTTTCCTGAAAATCCTCTACTTTTATTCCACGTCATGCCAGTGTTCTCCATGATGATTTTCCTGATCTCTGCATCTGTAGCCCTTTCAAATATTGTGCATTAACCTCTTATTTTCTGTTTCATTATCCCCAATACAGAGCATATCATCCATATTGTCAAATAACCCTGATTAATTTATTTTGTCAATCACCTATATGTTCACCCTCTCTCATTGTATCATGCAAAAAAAAAAACCCTTTTGGTATAATTACACAAATACAGAATTTAATGTTTCAGGATTAAATGATCTTGTGAATAAATAGGAAAGATACCCAAGTATGCAGTTCTAAAGTCAAGAGTTTGGCAGAACCTCTTTGATTCTGCCCTAGTTTATCTCAGGAAAAATAGTTAAACCCCAAAGAAACTTCACTATTTGCATATTTGATACTGTGTTTGTCAGTAGAACAAATTTCATTTCCTGGCCAAATTGTTTTGGGAAAAAAAAAATGAGATAAACGAATTGTTATGAAAGTCATTTCCTGCATGGCCTTTTTTGTCATATCTGTCTGTACCTTGCAAGTTTTTCTCTTGTACTCATTGAACTTAGTTTATTTGTCTAGCAACCTATTTCCCCTACTAGTTGACAAGATACTTCCAGTGGCTTTTCATTATTCACCTTTATGTTGCCAGCCCAAACAAGCATCTGGTCTATGGCTAAGTCTGCCTGTTTGCCAACTTGAGCTAAATTAAATTCCTGAAAGTCAAAAGAACAAGCAAAGTGGCAGAAGGGATGCAGACTCTACTCAGACTTTTGATTCTTTTTCCACACTCCTGAGAATCTTTCAACAATCTCAGAATTCGAGAAAAACATCTGGTTTAAAAAGCACCCTTAATTTCAGATTTTTTTTCATCATCTCATCTAGGAGCTTCCTCATAATAAATACCTTATTTGAAAATATTCAGTATGTTACGAACATAAAAATGTCAAAGAACTTAATAAATCAATTTTCCTAAAGCATTTCAAGGATGCAGTACATTTTGAGTGGCTTAAGTGCCTCATGGATCATAAAGCAATGAGGAATTTTCTCTTTAATCTTTATATCTATCCTTAGGTAAAAAATGTATTAGAAAACATAGAAAAGTGAAGTCTTTGTTGGACTATAAGCAATTCACTCAATACTTAATTAGAATTAATTAAAGTGCTTAAAATCCCTGAGTACAGTAAGTTTATAGAGTTGTTATTACATACATATAGCATGAGCATTAATTATATAGTATAAATCCTAGTGGACAAAATATATTAAAATGCTAGAAGGTGAAATGAATTACATTTCTCTAACTACTTGAGAACATTTCTTATAAACCACAGAGATCTACAAAGTTTCTTAAGATGTCAATTAATTTATAATTTGGAAGGTATTTTTGGATAGATATTCCTAATGCCTTAGAAACAGTATGAAGAGTGGAAGTAGACTAGAAATCGAGTTCAGAGTCCAGAGTATACTCTCAGTTTCACCATATACTTTTGATGTTATGTTAAACAGGATAACTTTGAGAATCATGAAATCATCTGTATATGTACCCACATTATAAGGATGATTTGAAAAGAAATACGGATTCGAAAATTGTTTTCTTAATTATAGAACAGCGTGCAAATACAGAGCAGCAAGTGCAATACATAAAAAGCTGAGTTCAGTCACTTATTTGTTTTTTAGTACTCAGAATTTAACCGAGGTATTTATACTGAGCTTACACGCCAACCTTTTTCTTATTATTTTTTATAATTTTGAGACAGATTCCTAAGTGTCCCCAGCTGAGCTCAAACTGGTGGTTCTCTTGCCTCACCTTCATAGAGTGCTGGTATTACAGGCATGTACCATCCTGGTTTCTGTCACCTTTTCAATAATCTTTTAAGAAAGTTATACATATTTTAATGAGGAATAACCAATTCACATTTTAATATTCAAATTTGAATGTATATTCAATAATTGGAAATTGTAGTAACATCCCCCAAAATGAAAGCTGTGACCAAAATGATGAATTATTTACTTGGATATCTGTAAAATAATGTTGTGAAATAATTTTTGTGTATATTAAAAAAACCTTCCCAATAAAAGGTCAAAATTGTATGAGTAATGAATGCATTTTGGATGCCTAACCATTTATTCAAGATGAAAATTTTGACACATGGAAATTACTGAGTTATAAATTCTAAGATATTTGTATGTAGAGGAAGATATATTATTTGTACATCATTAATCACATCAGCTCTTTCTGGGTTACAGAAATGAGACTCTGAAAAGAAGCAGAACACATTAGCTACTGGAAAGATGTCATTTAGATATCTTCCTAACAGACGTTATGCATTAAAGAATATATTGTGACTAAGATAGAAATGATTATTTCTATTACATGAATAATCTTCAATTCTCAAGTAGCTAGCTTCTTTAAAATTCAAGATGCTTCATCCATTTTAATCTTAAATTAATATGATAGGAAATAAATACAAATAATAAGACAGTTTTGACCATTTAATTCTATTTCTGTCATTTATATTTAAACTACGTGAGCACATTCATCTTACAGAAAAAAAATATTTCAAAAGCAAAATAGTTATATGACAAAATAGAAAATTATTAAGTAAATCTAACTTTCCACATTTCAATGGTCTTTTTCCATTAGAAAAGTTTGGTATTTAGATTGATACTTTTCTTAATTATAAGAAGCATATATGATATGTTTTGGGAACTCAGAAGAAAAAAGGTAATTATTTTGCCTGAAGAAATCAGACAAGCTTCATAGAAGTGGGTATATTTACACTCAGTTCTGAAATATGAATTCAATTCACCAGAAAAAAAAAAAAACAGAATTGCAGATGCAGAGAAAAATGTGTATGTGCAAAACTGTAGCTGCAAGAGAGAGCATAATATACTTATGCAGAACGGTGAGCTCTTAGTTTCTCTGGAGAAAGGGGGATGTGGAGGCTACAGAGGAAACAATTTAAATAAGTCTCCCAGGTCTTCAAATTTGACTATGAAGAGTCAAATAGTCTCGATCTTCATCATGTAGAAGTTGAATTCACTTTCAGAAGATGAAACTTGGGACTGTATTTTATTACAAAAAGCACAAAGCATTTTCTAATATATCTGCAAGCTACATAAAATATAGATAAAATTGACCAAATATGATTCTTGATGATGCAACTGCTCTGATTTGATTCTTCTTTTTCATTTGTAGCTCACAATTAATTATGAATATGAAAATGTACCTTAAAGTGCCCAAGATGCTTAGGGCTTGGTACAATTGGAAAAGGAGTCGTTTTCAATAGATATTTTATTATTGGATCAATACTAACTAGAAAGGATGACTGTGACCCTGTGTCATAGTTGGCTTTTAGTTAATGAGTCCCTGTTACATGCCAGGCCTTTTGCATACGTAATAATAAGGTATCAATTTGTCATGTAAGCCCTCAGATATATTTTTCCTACTCTGCATAAGCTCAGACTGAAGATACAAGCAATTTGCTACAGTTTCTCTGTATCTCACTGATTATAATTTGAGGAATAGAAATTTTGCCTGATTCCAAAATCGCAAAACTGAGCTATTCAACTGCTAATCACTTACTTCAGTGATAATTGCTATAATTTTCATTGTTATGGCTTCTTTCTAATTGGTCTTGCGGTTTCTCTATTGAAAGATACCATAAGCAAGATAACAGTTCTCTAAGAGAGGATTGACATGACAGAGGGGCATTTAGGATTGCCTTCCTAGCAAAGGAGAAATAATGAGGATGAGAGCAAAACATCTGAAAAAGAAGAAATCTGCTGCAGGTCCCTAAGAAGGTAAACATGTTGATGAGCTAGAAACCTGGATTATAAAACTGATGGCAAGAAGTTCAGCCAGTTGGTGGAGAGCAAGACAGTGCACCTCTCAGGAAGATACCTCTATTAAGGTCCACTGGCATCATCTCTTAGGTTCTGCCTGGGTGTGTAGATGGGTTAGTTTAAAGAATACATGCATGAAAAAAAAAGAATATATGCATGAAACATAGAGCTTATTTATTTTGTCCTTTGGGTTTTACCATGGCCATCAGCTGTGGTATGTGTTGGCCTTTCAGTCAGTAAAGGGGGAACTACCATGGAGGGAGCTGAAGGTCTCACTAAACCAAAGCAGACGAGCAGAACTGCATTTGGGACAGCTTACCTCAGTCCCAAAAATATAGAAAGGCCAAAACTATGTTAGGCAAATTTATCATAATAGTATGAATGGGTATCTCATTCTTTTATAGATAAAATAAATTGGGGGTGCAAAGGAAAGAAATGAAGTAAAATTAATATAATCAATAATAAAATTGGGATTGAGTCAATTCAAAAAAAAGTGAATGATTGCAGTGTATATTTCCATATTATGGATATAGGTTTAGCAAATTATTTACATAAATTCAATTTTAAAAAAGATAAATTGCAAGCTCTTTGTTCAATGTAATCAAACACTGAATGTTGAGTACTCAACACTGGAGATACTCAGGAACTCTAGTGAACGCAGGTAGAGAAGAAATTCATTTAAAATGCTGAAGAACTCATGGAAAAGAATAAACGGCACATAAATTCTACTGTCCATCTGTGATTTCTGAACTTTTCAGCATTTCATACCCACATTGGTATTTCAAATCAACTTTAGCAATTATAGTATCCAATCCTGTGTTGGAAGTTTACTGTAGTATTTGAGAGGTAGCAAACTCAATAAACTATTGAAATTTCACAATTCCTTCTGAATATGTCCCCCTCAGAAAGAAAACATATCAATAGCTGCATAAAGGAAATGACATTTGGGCATACCAAAATAGTTGATTTTGTATTAGACACATCATTTATTGGGTACTAAATTCCTATTGTCTTTCATATTTTCATTTCTTATCAGCTGATTTATACTTATGTGTCTAATTGTTTTTCCTATAAAACATAATTTTCCTAACACAATGTTTTTGTACTTATTTTACTCATTGTGAAAAATGAAAGCATGAAATCAATTTCTGCTAAAAGAACATTAAGATTCCTGCATAGCCAAGTATATTGCAAACCACTAACAAAGGTCAAATAGAGAAACATCTCAGTCATTGATGAATGAAAAGACAAATTGTGACATGTATACCTAGTGGAGTGCTATTTAGCAATAAAAAAGAATGAATGATTATGGAGAACATATAAAGAACCAAGAAAAAAATCAGATCTCCCAAATTTAGGGATGCAATACAAAAAATGGGCACCTCCAATCCACAGCATGCTGTGCCAGCGCCACCCAAGGGATGCACTGAGACAGCGATTGAGCTTGGGCATGGTGGTGTGCACCTGTAATCCCAGCACTTGGAAGGCTGAAAACAGGAGAATCTCTACAAGTCTGATCTGCATAGTGAGATCCTGTAGACCCTGTACTAAATGCATAAACAAAAGGCCATCTGAAATAAATATACACTTCACAAATGCAGAATTGCAAACAGCAAACAGATACATGAAGACTGTTCAATATAATTGGTCATTCAAGAGATATGAAATAAAACAACATTGAGATTCCATTTTAGCTGGGAAAGAATGGCTGTTATAACAAAATCGATCAACAACAAATGCTGGACAGGCTGTGGGGGAAAAGAAACCCTTCAACCCTGTTGATGGAAATGTAGACTGGTGTAACCACAGTGGAAACTAGTGTGGTTATCACTCAAAAAACTAAAATTAGAGGTTCCATTCAACCCAGGTATTCCCCTCCTGGGTATTTATCCAAAGAAAATTGAGGCAAAATATTTGTAAATATTATCTCCAGCAATTGTAAATACAGCATATTTCTTATTCACAAATTTTATCTGAACTTCCCTATGGGTAATCATGTAAAGAGATTAATATTAGTACCTGCATAGTCAGCTATAATCTGTAGGTAGTTTAGTAAGGATATTCTTAGATTAAATCTTGCCACTATCCTTCCATTATTAGACTTCCTCATCTCCTTTAACTTCTATAATAATGGAAACTGTTAATCATGTTCTCTCTGAACTCAGATGAACACCAGCAGTGATTACTTTCACAAAGGCAAAAGATGCATCCAAATTCTGTCCTGCTTCTCCACATCAAGGGCTGTCACATAATAAGTGAGCTGTGGCTTTGTAAAGGTCACATTTCCAAACATCAGCACTACCACACTTAGAATTATACGGGAATATTAAAAGTTAGAATAACTACAAGCTTAACTTAGAAGCAAACATTAATATTTATAGGTAGTGTTGCCTCCAGGGTTTCCTGACTATACTCACACATAAACACAAAGAATGAGAATTGCAGGGGTTTTGCTTTGCATGTGTTATCCCTAGAACTTTTGTTCTCTAAGGGCATGTGAATGAAATATCAAAAATGACAATTCATTGTTCTCATAGTATGATTAATTTTTACCAATTGTTCAGAGATTTCTTCTAGTGGCATGAACATGAAAATCACAGTACCTGTCATTTATGTATTCATCTATCTTCCTAAAATCCTTTTCAAAAAGACAGGAAATGTAAAACAGTGAATTGAAAATCTAAGCGCATGCAAGCTTTAACAGAATTAAGTGACAAACCAGAATAAGAGTGAACGTGATCAATATGTTCCAAGAATCATAAACATTAAGAGAAGTACTAATGCCAATGAGTTCAAGAAGAGGTAAAAACACCTGTGAAATTACCAATTCCTGGCACGCGGAAATCTTGGCATGTATTAAAGAGGCTGTATTTCTTCCAGTGGGGGTGTTAGACCCTTCTGCCAAAGATAAGGTAGCTGAGTGTGTTGAAATTGTTTCCGTATCTTCTAACCTGTTCCAGTGCTCCTCAGATCTGTTTTTATTTGATTGTTTGTTTGTTTGTTGCCAGTACCATGCTATTTTTATCACAGTTGTTCTGCAGGATAATTTCAAATCAGGGATTGTGATGCCCCCTACTTTACCTTTTTTGCAAGGAATTATTTTTGCTACTCTAAGTCTATCCAGGTCCCAAAGAAATTTTAAGATTATTTTCTTCAATTCTGTGAGGTATGCTATTGGTATTTGCATTGGTATTTCATTAAATCTGTACAGTAATTTTGGAAGTATGGATATTTTCACTATGTTGGCTCTTCCTACCTAAGAACAAGGGATACATTTCTATTTTCTGATACCCTCTTCAATCTTTTTTTTCAGAGTTCTATAATTTTCAGTGTAGAGGTCTTTTACTTCTTCCATTAGACTGATTTCTAAGTATTTTCTTTTTCCCAGTGCTATTGAGAAGAGTTAATTTCTCTTTCAGTGAGTTTCTTGTCCACAAGACTACCATTATTTTTGAGTGTTGACTTTGTATTTATCTGTGATGCTGAATTTGGTTATTAAATCCACAAGTCTTTTGATGGATTCTGGGGGATCTTCTATGTAGAATACTATGTCCTCCACAATAACGATAATTAGACTTCTTCCTTTCCTATCCTTATCCCTTTTATTTCTTTCTGTTGTCTTATTGTTATCTCTATATTTCCAGAACTGTTAAAAGGAGAGATGTTAGTGGGCATCTTTATCTTGTTCTAGATTTTTTTTTCTGGTACCAGGGATTGAACTCAAGACCTTCTGCTTGCCAGGCAGGTACTTATTCTACTGAGCTATCTCTGTGGCCTTTGTTCCAGATTTTACAATGAAAGTTTTCAGTTATTTATCATTTGGTATGATGTTAGACAAAAATCTTATATCTACTGGAAGATAGAATAGATAGAACTCTTGAAGTTATTGGACAAAGACTATGAAAAAAAATCCCTAATCACACAGGAAATAACAAAAAGAACACGACCCAACAAATCAGATCCATTTTGTGAAAGAGATTTTTTTTTGGACAGCTAAAGAAACGACTAACAGTGAAGAAACAACCCGCAGAGAGAGAAAGTAATTGCCAGCTGTTCCTCAAACAGAAAGCAAACATCTAGAGTATATAAAGAACTCAAACAATCAAACCTCCCAAATTTTAAGATCCAATCCAAAAGATGATCATCTGAAAGGAATAAACACTTCGCAGATGAAGAGCTACAAATACCAAATAAATTCCTGAAAAAATATTCAACATTACTTCTCATTCAAGGGATGCAAATTACAACAGTGATGAGATTCCATCTCACACCAGAAAAAATGAGTATTGTCAAGAAATCAACCAATAACAAATACTGGCAGAGATATATTGAAAGGAGTACCTCTCCAGTGTTGGTGCAAGTGTGAACCAGTGCAACCACTGTGGAAATGTGTGTGCTGCTTCCTCAGAAAATTAAATGTAGAGGTTCAGTCACACCCTTCTATTCTCCCCCTTAGTATCTTCCAAAACAATTAAAACATCATACCACAGTGATATATACACATTCATATTTACAGTAGCATGATTTGTAATAGTTAAATCCTGAAAACAACCCATATGCCCATCAACAGAGGAATGTGTAAAGATTTGGTTTTGTTTATATAGTGGAGTCCTGCTCTACAATAAAAAAAGGCGACACTTGAGACATTTCTAAGTAAATGGTTGGATATTGAGTATCATATTCTTAAGTGGAAAAAAATTGACATATGTTTAAATATCACATCCTTCTTTATTGTGAAAAACAGAAAGTGAAAAAAAGGACCAAAATAGACACTGAAAAATGAGATGAAAATGTTCAAATGAGGGAGGGAACAGGGAGGAGGGGGGAGGACAAGAAAGAAGAGAAAAGAAAAAAAAATGGAAACAGTTTTCATAAATAAGGAGAAGAGGGGTTGAAGGGAGAGGAGGGCAATGGGGGAAAAAAGAAAAATCAAAATTTATCTTGTATAGTACAAATTCCCTATGACGAATGCTATCATTATGTATATCTGAAATGTACCAATAAAATGAATTTTAACGAGGAAAGTAACTCAAAACTTAAAATGAACAGAAAGAGTGAAAGAACATGATACATTTGAAAAACAGCTTGTTATGGAGATTCTCCAGTTCAGAAGCAGTGCTCACTTTTTCAAGCACATTTCACTGTTTCTGCAGTTTCTGATACCTCTTCTTCCTGCCACTCCCTCTTTAAAGCAGCTTGTTGTTTGGCATTCTGATTCCATATTTGAATTTTGTTCTTATAGATTTACTTCAAAGATACAAAATTGGAATAAAACTACTAAAAGCTTTCATGTATAAAAAGAAGAATCATAGGAAATCTAATAGGTCTTGAGTTGATGCTAGTTTAAAGAAAAATTAAATAACCAGAAAACTTGAAAAGTATATTGAGTTTTAAGGTTTGTGTCAATCAGTTTTGTTAATGTTATAGGTAATAATTAATGCTTAAATTGTCTTTTTTAATTATGGTGAAAAAAAGCCAATATGAGGTACTCCAAAATACCTCATCAAAAGTAAAAGAGCAGAAGAAAAAAAAATCAAATGTGTGTTCAAAATTAGATGATGTCTATTGCTAATGTGCTATTCACTTTAATGGGTATGAAAATGTTCACAGTTGAAAAGTGTAAGTGTGTAAAAGAAATTGCACACCATTTTGTAGCAACCCGGACTATTAAATGATGTATGACAAGTGAAACGATTAATTTTATGAAATATTTCTCATGGCTAATTCCCCATTTCCAATACTTTTGCTAACCTCCCGGTAGTCAAGGGCTTTATCCCGTTAGGGTTTTCTTCTCTAAAATAAAGATAGCATTGCATCATTTTCTAGTCACAGGTAGTGATGGGTAACATCAGAATTTATTTTGTGGGAAAATATTTTGACAATCATCTTTAGGTAGATGCAGTAACGAGAGCCAAATTTCATAGGAGAAACTTCCTCTCTGTTAGAAAGTAAGAAAATTGAGAGTGCTTAGGAGCATACTTGGAAGGACAGGCTGAGAGGAAGCAACAGTGGATAACTGTTCAAATGTGATTAAGCCACTGGACACAGTCCTTCCCAATATTTGACTGATTATTTTGCAAATGTAAAGATTCACCCAACTCTAGGTGAAGTAATGCATGTTGTAAAAGTGAAGAGATTGAATTCTGTGGCAGTTTGTGCAGGAAAGGGAGGCAGTAGGCAAGCAGGGAATTAGCTACGCTTCCCATAACAGGTAAGCATTGTGTTGACCATGGAAGGATGTAGAAAGCCCATTCTTTTCCCTTTATCCTTGGAAAGTGATTAGATTTCCTGGTCAAGTATGGAAGAAAAAAAATCTACCACTCTCATTTATGCCTATTTCCTATTGTTTCTTAAGCCTAATTAGAGTACCACATGTGTTAAGATCAAATCTCTGTCTTCTCCTGGTCATATGTACATCAAAGAAGACCTTGCTCATAGACCCTGAGGTCTTCCTGTGGTGCTGACTGGTCTTCCCTGATGTCTGTTTACATCAAGAGCAGAAAATGTGAAGGAAGAGAATTTCAGGAATCCTTTTCTCTGCCTTGGGGAAGAATAATTATCCTCTATGCAGATGGCTGCTCTATACAGTATAGTGTCTCCTTTCTGCTCTTTGCCATTCTTATTTTTAGAGAAACATATATGAGGCCCAGTTTCCCATATGATTGGTTAGTGTATCTTTATATTGAAATCCTCTATTTAGTGAAAAGTTATGCAAAGAGGTTTGTACAAAGACAGAATAAAACTTAAATATAGAGATCCTGTAAAAATGATTCATAACATTAATATGGTGAAAGAAATTCTCAATTAAGGACACAGAAATTTTAGTAAATCTGCATATACTATACTTACCCAGAAAGCATGAAATTTAAACACAGCCTAATACTGAAAATTTAGCATTTTTTAACATTAAACCTTATGCAATTTTACTCAGGAAAATTCTTAAACCCTTGACTCCAGTAATGTAGTATTGTGTTTATTTTCCAAATAGATCAATAGTAAAGAAAGAAGTCTGCAGTTGGTGCTGAAAGGAGGCAAGAAAATTATTTCCTAAGTAGGTGTAGGGGAATGCGGACCATGACCAATAGAAAAATACAGATGAAATTGAAAGGAAATTTGTTTCGAGAGATGTCAAATAGCCTTCTTCCCCCAAGTAGCTCTAAAGTCATTGCTGAAAGGCAGTTCATCTACACTCATGAAAATAATACTGACCTGTCAAGGAAAAGATGAAGTATAAATTAAATTCATCTTTAGTACATTTTCTTGCAAGTGCTACAATTAAACTTTTAGGCCATGAGTAAATAAAGGAATAAAAAATCATTTTTGGGGAATTCAGCAGAAAAGTACTAAAAACAAGGTATAAAAAGTATAGCCATATTATTATGCTGAACTGTAAAAGGCTCAAGTCAACAACTTCTGACATTGCCAGTCATGAAGATAACCCATTACTATTATAGACTATTGGAATATATTGGATTACTTTGCTGAATTCATGCACCTACAATACATGAATCACAAGGGAATACCCATCTCTGACAAAAGTAAACAAAAAAGGAGGTTATAAATGAAGGAACATTTTGTAGTGAAATATATACATATATATATATATATATATATATATATATATGTATATATATATATATATATGTATATATATATATATACACACACACAGACACACACATATACAAAATAGTTGGCATAGATATATAACTACTTTCTCTTACTTCAATGAGAAGAAAGTTTTGAATTAATAGTGCTTAGACAAGATACCATGTCTGCATCTTGTACTATGAATAACTACTACAAAGACAATATACATTGTATTAATTATTGCAACTGTCCTACTAACCTGTTTTGAAACTGTCTCATTGCTACTTCTTTCTCAATAAAATTAATATAAAAAAGCAAAGAAAAAAAAAGAAATTTGGATGTATGAAAGACGCATTTATCCAAAGAACTCATTTACATGAAGATTCTTTGAGAACTTGACAAAGTACAAGTATAAAATCTTTTCCTCTCCTTTCTACCCATATGCTCTGCATTATGACTTTAATAAATTATAGCAGAGTGGTAGTAAGCAAACGCACAATAGATGAGCCCGAGTTATCAAATATGCATCTAAGGAATATGGCACACCTTTCTCTTCACATGGAATTTTCATTAAGCGGCATGTTATGTTTCTGCTATTATTGTATTGTTTTTCACTGTTCCTCTTATTTACTCTCTTAAATATGTTTGAAAATATGCCACTTTTTCTTTATCCTTAGAGAATCTTTTAACTTAACAGGCTTTTCCTCAATGATATATTTTCATATTTGTCAGAAATATATAAAAATTACACCTATTTCAAAAATAACAGTATTAATTTATTACCCATGCAAGTATATGGAAACAAAGATGGCAAACCATAATGAAGTCAGCAAAATCATCCAAACAGCACCCTTCCTTTAAATATGTTTCCCCTTGTGTAAAAGGCAACAGCTTTAAACTCTCTTCCTAGGGCGGGCAAAAATCTCCCCCTTTACGCCTAACAGCACCTACCAGGTGTTCTATCAGCCAGCATGGACAGCTCAGTACTGCTGCAGTACGGGCGAACGTGCTATAAATAAACGGAAGGCAATATTTTATGTCTTTCATCTTGGCAGGTTGTTTTTACAACTTTGTAAGCTAAAAGATACAGCCCTCTGTAGATAAATGCTGCTTGGGGCTGAATAGCTTCACTCATTCATCAGACTTTTGATGCTAGCAAAGTACAGTGGAGAATTCGGAGGAGTATTATCAATTCACAGCAACCGTGAGTGGATGGGGATTAGGGAGCATTCATTTTAGCCTGCTGTTATCTTTCCCTTGTCAGAACAGAACTCTAATGCTTGACTGCCTTTCAGTGTTAAATGTGATGGTAAAACCTGGGGATGATGACTACTTTAAGAGGATATAAATAACATCTAGCATTCCTATAGCCCAGTATGATTTTAAAAGCACTTTCACATTCATTCTCCAATTTCACCCTCACAATTTTATGAGATAGTAATAATCTTCTTTTTCTTTTAAATAAATGTGAAGATGAAACAAGGCTCAAGAGTTGCAATTTACCTCACAAAGCAAATAACATCTCAAATTGGGAAGTGATGTTAATAACACCTCTAAGTTTGTCTCAAAAACCAAGTCCCTGAACTTACTGGCTGTGTGACCTTCAACAAGTGATGGAAGGTCAAAGTGAATCATTTCTCTTGTGTCCAATTAGGAAAATAGTACATGCCACATGAGCATTGTTAATATTGGGTGAATTTGACTTCACACTCTCACCACGTGTAGCATGCCGTGTATGCACTTCACCTGAATTTCCTTCCTATATTTCCAAACTTCTTACTCTTTAAAAGTAGCTCACAATGTTCAAGCATAATTTTCATCGAGAATGAAAAAAAAAACATGGAGTTTCATGAAAAACAAATTTGACAACATAATAGATGTCTACATTTTAGCACTTATTTTAATAATAGCTTATTGCTTGTTCAAAAATCAAGTTATTAACTCATTCTCTCCCATCTATGTGGTGAGGAAAGTACCCTACTCATCTATACATTATTTTCAAGATATGCCTCTTATAACACAGGAGACCAAGGAACAGAAGGAGGGGAACAGGGCAAGAGGAGAGGAAACATAAAAGAATTACTACATGCATGTGACAAGTTCCCACAAAGACCATAATCACTACTGCAAAATGTCCTAACAAAAGAATTAATATATGAAAGATGCTTAATGTCAGAGTCACTAAGGGTGTGGTGTGTAGGTCAAAACCAGGATGCAACCCTTTACATGTTATTAGAATTTTTAATGTTGAAGACCATAAAATAACCAAGCAGCAGAGCCACAATAAACTTTCAAAGCAAATAGTGAAGGAGAACAGTGGAACAATGTTTTTACTCACCAGCTACTACAATGAAATTTTGGAATTAAGATTTAAAATAATAGTTTCTTACTAAGGATGGAAAATGAAAGAGGTAATCACAGTGAAAACAAAATTAGAAAGCTGGGTGTGGTGGTGCACACCTGGAATCCTAGCACTCAGAAGGCTGAGGCAGGAAGATCATGCCAAATTTGAGGTCAGCTTAGGCTATGTAGCAAGGACGGACCAGCCTGAGCTATGTAGAGACACTGACTCAGAAAGAAAAAAAAATACAAGTAAACAAAAGTAGTAGAATTCTAAAATACTAGCACACTTCAAAGAGAACTTTAGGCCTCTAGTTTAAAAGTGTATCTTTCTATTAGCTATCCCTGAAAGAGCTTCTGCTGCTTTTTTTTTTTTTTTTTTTTTTTTTTGGTGGAACCAGGGATTGAACTCAGATCCTTGCGTTTGCCAGTCAAGTGCTTATCCCACTGAGCCATCTCCCCGGCCCATCTGCTGCTTCTTAAGTGATATCTTTTGCTACCTAGAAAATGAAGGCTAAATTTGAGAAAATAAAACAAAAATATTTTACTCTCCAATCTAGTAAGAAATAATACTGCTCCCGAGGCAGGGGGAACTACACAGTAAAAATCACCTCTAGTTTTACTTCATGGCAACACAAACTTGATTCCTTTAAAACCGACCTTGCAATTCCGTCTCAGGGTTCTTACGAAGGTGGCGTGAGCTCAGGCTGGTTTGGAGTGTGGGCTGGGATTCCGGGGGCTGCAGAGCTCATGGCTGACCAGGCACAAAGGTTATTTGAAACAAATCATCTTATATTTCATGGCTGCATAGAGTTGCTGTGACTCAAACATGGTTATCAGACCAAATCATACAATGTATATCAACAATATGAATAACAAAACTGAAAAAGAAGAATTGAAGCGATCCCTGTATGCTCAGTTTTCTCATTTTGGGCATGTGGTAGATATTGTGTCTGTAAAGTCTAAGAAGATGAGAGGCCAGGCCTTTGTTATATTTAAGGTTCTGGGCTCATCCACAAATGCCTTAAGACAGTTGCCAGGATTCCCATTTTACAGTAAACCAATGCTAATCCAGTATGCAAAAACAGACTCTGATATAATATCTAAAATGTGTGGCCCTTTTTCTGACAAGGAAAAGGAAAAAGAAAAGAAAAAAGCTCAAACTGTAGAACAAACTGCAACATCTGCAAACAAAAAGCCTGGCCAGGGAACATCAACAGCTAATACCCCAGGAAAGGCAGCACCGAATCCTCAGGTCTCTGATTACTCTCCAAACTATATTTTATTCCTTGATAATTTACCAGAAGAGACCAATCAGATGATGTTGTCCATGCTGCTCAATCAGTTCCCTGGTTTTAAGGAAGAACTCTTTGTACCTGGAAGGCATGACATTGCTTTTGTGGAATTAGAAAATGATGAGCAGGCTGGAGCTTCCAGGGATGCATCACAAGGGTTTAAGATTACATGATCCCATGCAACGAAGATCACCCACACCAAGAAATAACCTCAGGATGGGCATCTTTATGGGAATTGGTCTTATTTATGCTTTTGTTTTGATAACATGTGGTCAGGCCATTTTAATGGTTGGGGACAGAGGCAAAGTTAAGTGAAATTTTTGTGCACATCTTAAGTCATGTAGTCTTTCTTTAGCCTTAGTGAACTATGTAATATGAGGCCTTAATTTTGTATAATAAACTTTTATTTGTATTCTAAAAAAATGTGACGAACAACAACAAGAATATTGCCTGGAAAACGACTAGAAGTCAATTTGCTTCACACATATTTTCTGTCCTCTGATTCAGCCATGATGGCTGTTCTCTAGTCAAAAATACAAAAGGCCAAGCTGTGCCGTAAAAGTGATGACTTAGGGGAGCTCACAAGTATTTCTCTAGCCAGATTTTTAAATATGTATATCACTATTCAGAACAGAACCATAAATACTATGTATTTAAATAGCGTTTAGACTTTTTTGTGGTGGAAGTCCGGCAAACTTTGGCAGTAACAGTAGCAGAAAAAAATGGCACATATGTAAATGGTTTGAAAAGGCAACAGAAAAAAATTATAAAGATATGTAAGACTGGGAAATATTTCACATTCTGGATAGTTCTCATTTTCTTTAAAGATATACATTAGAATTATACTTTTTTATGTATTGACAGATTATATTTGTGAATGATAATCACAACATACTGACCCATTTTATGTGTTCAATATTTTCCAATATGATTTTCTTTTTTTGGCAGAACGGGGGATTGAGCTCAGGCTTTTGTGCTTGCCAGGCAAGTGCTTATTCTACTGAGCCATCTCCTCGGCCTTCTATTCTGTTTCTTTTTTCTTTTTTTGGCATCCAATATGATAGAGGATAAGTTATGTTTTAATTTGCTTTTTTATTTATAGTGAGATTGCATAATTTTTGTCTTTTTTATTAATTTTATTGAGAAACAAATAGCAAATGAGATAGTTACAAAACAGGTTAATAGGACAATCACAATAATTAATACATTGCATATTGTTGTCTTCATAGTACTTACTCATAGTACAAGATGCAGACATGATATTCTGTGCAAACACTATTAGTATAAATCTTTCTTCTTATTGAATTAAGAGAAAGTAGCTGAACATCTACCTTAACTATTTTGTATATACAGACATAAAATGGTCCTCTATTTATATACCCCTTTTATGTTTAGTTTTGTCAGAGATGGGTATTCCATTGCCATTTAAATATTGTAGGTGCATGAATTCAGCAAATTAATCCAATGTAGTCCAGTAGTACATATTAGTAATAGGTTATCCGTAGGACTGGCAATGTCAGAAGTCGTTGACTTGAGCCTTGAATAGCTCAGCATATTAATATGGCTTTACTTTTTATACCTCATTTCATACTTTTCTGCTGGATGTTTAAGACCAAGATAAAGCAAGACCTATATAACAAGAAATGTAACTTTTGTATCTGATAAGGTCAGTGAAGTCCCCTCAGGATTTACCCTGAAACCGTGTATTGCAGTTTGTAGATTCTCTATCAGTGTCAGCCATGTAGATGAGTCGTGTTCATTGCTTCACCAATTTGCTCTCTGAAAAAGCCTGAGAGAATGTTTTCTCTCCATGTGTCTCTCCTTAGGCACACTCTGCATCATTGATCATTTTCCTCTGTGGCCCCATAATCTCCTTGATCAGTAAATTTGGGACACAAATGAGTTACAGGATGTTACAGTACAGGTTCTCCTGCGTCCTGAGTCCTCACTGACCTTGAATGGCTAGGGCCAAAATGTTAACTATCCTTGTAGCCCTTCTTTTTC
The DNA here is from genome assembly GCF_000260255.1 of Octodon degus. Classification (NCBI taxonomy): domain Eukaryota; kingdom Metazoa; phylum Chordata; class Mammalia; order Rodentia; family Octodontidae; genus Octodon; species Octodon degus. The sequence continues at coordinate 3,136,508 of NW_004524670.1, forward strand.
TCTAATTTTTGGTCTGCAAACTTAAGTTGTTAAGCCTCCAAAAGAGAAGCTTAATGATATTATTACCCTATGATGTAGGCAGTTGAGCATAACCTCACTATCTGTCTGAATATCAAACATCTTAGACATAACATGGAACAAGTATTTTCCATCAAGTATTGATATGTTAAACTTTAAATCCCTACAGAATGTGAAGAAAAAAAACAAAATAAAAATAAAATAAATGTTAAAAAATAGGAATAAACAATTGCATATTTTTACACAGAAATTTAGAAATCTAACCATATACAGCATTGTAGCAGGACAGTCCTATGACATTTCTTTCTTGTCTTTTGTTTTCATGTTTTACCATTGAGATTACATAACTTTTAAAACAAATGAGATGCAGCTCAGGATAACATCAAAGAAAAAGGCAACGAATTAAATATTTTCATCATCAAACACAAGAAATGCAAAGCCAAATTAAAAACCATTAAATCTGATAAATTTAAGCTATTGAGAATATACTAAGGATATACTTAAAAATATAAGATAAAAATTAACACAATACAGTACGACATGAAAAAGAAAGATGAAATAGGATAAGAGTAATTATGTAATGAAGAACTATTCAAGGGGAAAATCAAGGACAAATGTAAATAGCATGATCCTTATAAACAAAGAGACTCATTGTTAGAAACCCTGTTTGAGATGAAAAACTATATAATAACTTTATATTAGGAAAAGATGTATAAGCTAGCAATATGCCATGCAAAGTAGGAGAGAAATATTGTCATGATAATTATTAGTCCAACAAAGAGACATCCATTGTTTTTCTATGCATCAGGAGTGAAGGCAGACATAAAACAAAAATGAAACAGTAAAAGACCCTCAAATGAAAATCTAACAAATGTGGAAAACCTCACAATTTTTGAAAACCTACACTTCATTGGTGAAAATGAGGTCAAAGAACATATACAAAAAAGAAAATTATTTCCTGGATGAGAAAGTTCACTTTCATTAAGACTTTCCCCAAGATACCCAAAATTATAGTGAAAATAGAATTGATATTATGCCTTTTTCTTTGTTTCTCTTTCTTTCTTGCTTTCTCTTTTTGTCAAGTTGCAAGTGAAGGACATATTGAGTAAAATAGTAAAAACAAATTAGAAATAATACGGAATTTCATTAAAAATTATGGAAATTCAACAATGGTTGTTATATTGCATATTGTCATCCTCAAATTAGCTGTTCAGATTACCAGATATGAGCATGTAAAATTGGTCCAAAATTATAAAAATTAAAATGGAGCAGGAAAAACTTATTTAAGCATTAACTATGGCTTTCAATAGACTGGTAGAAATCAGCGGTACTTATCCAAGTTATCCTGGGTATATACATATATATTTCTTTTTCCCTTCCTTCTTTCTTTCTTTTCTTTTTCCTTCATCCCAATTGTTCCTTCCCTTTGAACAATGTATTTCCTTCTCACAGTATCCATCGTACCTTCAGATCCTATTACTCTTTCAGGTTCTTACACTACAGAGGCAATATGATGCTTACACATGTGGGTCTGACTTATTTCACTCGTGAATATAGAAAGCCTCAAGTTTATCTTTTTATACCTGAGTTATAAATGCCTTTGTATAAAAATACCAAATCTTTTTTATCCATTCCTGAGGTGCTGGGCATTGGATTACTGCCAAGATTTAGCTATGAGAAGTTGTATTGCTATAAACAAGGGTGCACATATATCACTGTGATATAATGTTTTTAGTTCTTCTGGAAAAATACCTGGGGTAGGGAGAGTAACTCAGTGAATGGGACCTCCAATCCTAGTGTTATGAGGAATCTCCACACTGATTTCCAACATGGTTGTACCAGTCTATGCTCTCATCAACAGTGGGGAAGTGTTCCTTTCTCCCCCACAGTCCCTCCAGCATTTGTCATTGGTTGACTTCTTGATGATAGCCATTCTTTCTGGGGAGGGATGGAATGTCAGTGTATTTGAAGGATTTTGCAAATTATTAATGCATTAAGATGGTGTAAGTAAAGTGAGAATCAATTTAAAAAGGAGACAAAAGAAATTAAAACATTAACTTCTTGTTTTCACAGACCAACAGAAATGCACAGTACAGTTGTCCAAAGCATCCTGCTTATATACGTAGATAAGTCTCTTTCCCTCACTTCCTCTCCTGTTTTTCTCCTCAACTCAGTAACTCCTTTTGAATAAGTTCATTTCCTTTTCTCACTGTCTATTGTACCCTTCAGATTCCTTTTACTCTTCTCAATTTGCTATACATTACTTTGTTTTTTCTTTCTTCTTCCAACTTGACATTCATGTGTCTGGTAATGTGAATAACTGGTGGGAGGACAGCGCTGTGTATTGCAAAAGGTTCTGTGAGATTCATATTGCTCTGTTGAGTGAAAGTCTGCATCACTTGCAATTTTTTCTGTTTTAATTCTAATTTGTTCTCCCTTGAAAGAAATAAAATTTAAAGAACTTGAAAAACAAAACAAAAAAAAAGATAGTGTAGGTAAATTAGAAAAAATAATGAGACTGAACTTAAGTATAATAAAAGTGTAATGTTAGAGTAAATCAAGGAATGTGCTACTGATAGGAGACATTAACATTAAACTATTAGTAATGTAATATATTAGTATTAACAATATACTATTTAGTAATTATATGTTAAAATACAACCATACTTTTACCTTCCTGCATACCAAGTCTTTGTTATCAACAGCCTTTTGAAAAATTTTTCAGTGGTACAAAAGATTGCAAAGTTAGACAAATTAATTCAATCAGTAAGCCTATCTGTCATGGGTTTTGACTTTGTATACATAAATAAGATGAAAAGGGTGCAAATATTATGCACTAACTTCCTGGTTTTAATAGACACTTGGATGGATTACTTAGCTTAAAATTCTAGTTCTTTTTTTAATCACTGTGATTCTGCGAAAAGTATTTCATCTTTCCATGTCCCAATTATCTCGGCTGTTAAATGAGAGTATAATAATGCATTGTTGAAGCAGTCAATATTAATAAATTAATGTGTAACAATCACAAAATCTTAGTACCATACATCATAAGAAGTATTTGTTTAATTCCCATTTCTGAGTCAAAAAATGTTAAGATGGGATGATCACATGAGACTCAACTGATGTCAGTTTGTTTAGGGTATTTTTGTCCTCATAGCTATCACCCTTCTCCTGAAATTGCCAGTCTAGCCTGGACTAGCTGTTCCAACTGTTCGAGGCAAGCCCAGTCACACAAGTTCTTCTCAATTAAGTGTGTACCTCCCTACAGTCTCTTGGTTACAGCTAGTCACAGGATCAAGTATCAAAACAAGAGACAAAACAGATAACCTTCACACATTGAACCTGAATGTTGAAAATATGAATACTTTCAAAATTAACTGAGGTGGTTGAGAAAATAAATTGAGTAGTAAAATATTTAGTATTTGGCATAAAGTTCTCAATCCTTTACTACAATTATCATTTCAGTTATTTTTATTATTTCTTTTTGTGCCGTACTTAGTAGCCAGGTGCCAATCCAAACAATGTGTTAAATTTGTTACTGCACAACCTAAAAAAAATTAATCCCAACAGTTATTTTACTCATAAAGTACAAGGTATCTAAAGAATCAGATATTTGATTTTAATTCTCAGAAGAGAATAGACACAATCTATGTTTTCACACCTAAATTGAATTTTAAAGTATATAAACCCAAAGAAAGAAAATAGAAAAGAAAAAGTGGATACAAAAATGAAAAACACAGTTGCAATTACCTCTTTCATTATTTGGAATACACTAATCTTATAGTATCCTGCTCCGATTGGAATGGCTTCATATATATATTGTTTTAGAATTCTCCCTGCTTTCCTATATGATGATTTTCACATAAATTCCTATAGTTGGTAAAGAAGTATTTATATTATACATGAGGTAATTAAGATTTACATGGCTTTTACCTTGATGAACTTCTTAAGCTAATTAGCAATTGAACTGTTATTATAACCTAAATGTTCTGCTTCTTAAACCAGTGATCTTTCCATTAAACTCAGAACATCCTGGATCTGGCTTAATTGTGGAATAAAATGCATCCACAGGCCTTGCTGATTAACAAAGGTACCACACAATTTTCCTCAGTCCTCCTCACCAATCTGTTCAGCTATAAAACTGCAAGTGTTTACAAGTTCTGGCTTTGGAGAGACACAGAGTGAGCCACAGATTAAGGTGTTTCATTTTCTGGGCAGTCTAGACTAAAAGATGTGATTTAAAAGAATTTGTTTCTCCTGACTTATTTCCATAGATAATTAATACATCAATTACATGCTTTTCCATTTTGCATTCATTTACAGGAAACATAGGTTAAAATTTCAGTTGGTCTCACATAATTATAGTAAAAGTCTTCATTGTATTAGGTAATTGATCTTTCCTTTCTTCATTAACTAATGGTGGGCTCATTTAATAGCTAAATCCATTAAGTTAATTACATATTGAGTCTCCTTGCTGCTCAATTAGAGTATACATAAACATGCAATCTGGTAATTTAATTTCAAATTATAAATGTTAATAAAGTAAAATATTTAACTTAATTTTTAAATGGAAGATTAATTTGAAGTACCTTATGAAAGGAAATGTGCACATACCAGAACATGGCACTTCTAAGATACTGCACAACAACAAATGATATTTTTTATATCCAACTTTGTCTCAAGTCTTAAGATCAAAATGTACATCTTAATTATTATAATCTCTTGATCAGTGGTACTAGTGATTTTTCCAATTTTAGAAGTTGAAAACTTGTTTTATTTATATTCCTCCTTAACCTTTCGCATTCCTCTTTTTTTAAAATTTAGTGCAGGGTCTACAGGGTATCACTAAACAGATCGGACTCATAGTGGTCTGCCTGTGCTCAGTCTCCCAAGAGCTAGGATTACGGGCACATTCTACCATGCCCAGTCTCAATCACCATCTCAGTGTACCCCGGGGAGTGGAGCAGGCATGGAATGCCAGGGATTGAACCCCGTCACTGCGTCTGCCTAAGCAGGCACTTTAATCCACTGAGCTATTTGACTGGCCCTTACCTTTCACATTCTTACAACATATATCCACTTAGTCAATCTGTCCTGCTAGTCTGAAAAGGTGGCTCTAAGTTGCTCCATCTCTTTTCCACTACTGGAGTATCTTTGAACTAAGCCATCAAATGCAGAAGCACGCAGTGCATTAGATCAAGTAAAATAATTATTCATTCTAGCCCACCTCTGATGTTCTCGCTGATTGCATTTGATTCAGAATCAAATAAAGTGAAAAAAAGTGAATGAAGGGTATTGCAAAGCAGTGACATCCTAACTCTGCACTTCACATTTGGGAAAACCCACATAAAGTCCTATGTGCTGAGAGGTAAAGCATATGAGTTGTTATTGTGTAATATTCAGGAAAGGAAATCTGCTTGTCTTTGGGAAAAATGTAATGGTTTGGCTCTCTAATAACTCTACACTACGTATAAATTAAAGATGAACTCTGATGCATTTTATAAAAAGCTTTCAAAACCAGATTAACTCTTTAACCCAGAGGATTCTTTGCTCTAGTTGTGCATCCGTTCATACCTTACTTAAAATATTTCTGGAGTTCCCTTTCTTCCTAAGTATACCACCTCATCTTCTAAGTTCCATTGTCAGGGCAATCATCGCTGTGAACTCTTTCAAGTCTTAAACCAGAGCCAACTTACTTCCTCTATGCATTTTGTAAAAGTATCTAATTTACATCTATGTTATATTATGATCACTAAAAAGTATCTCTCTCTAAAATCATGAGTTCTTGTCCTTAAGTCTTAAGCTCCTAGTAAAGTTTGTTCAATAATAAATATACGAAGCAGTTAAGAAAAACACATCAACTAATAAAAATGCCTTTGGCTCACATCAAAACTAAAAGTTGAGTTGATTCCTGTCTCCATTTTTATGGAATAAAAAGCACATCAAATAAACTGGTTCATTTATGTAGCAGTTTTTATACTGCATCCTGTGTTAAATGGCGTATGATTTCCTATGAGCCAGAATAGTGTTTTGCATGAAGATTGTGATTTGAAGTTAAAGACCGTGGACTTACACCTCACTTTGACATTTTCTTATTATGTGACCTTGTGAAGGTTATTTAACTTCTCTGAGTCTCAATCCTTTCCTTAGAGAAGATGATAAAGTTGGCTTTAATTTATAGACTTTTATAACAGATTGTTGGAACCCCAGGGTAGACCTGAGTCACTAATGAAGACTTATAGCTCTCAGCCCCTTGCTGAGATCTCTAATTTCCTCCTTAACCTGCATGAGTTATTCACATTAAACACACTTGACACCCAGCTTCTTAAAGAAGTTGTGCAGTGAGATTTGGGACTCAGGTAGAAAAACAAGAATTATGTTTTATGTTATTGCTAACACCCTTCCCTGCCAAAGATCTAGGGATTCTCACCAGCAAGTCTCCACTGGTCTGGGAGTCTTTCTAATGCAGAAAGGAGTGAAGGCAGTAACTTGGGTAAAGTTTGTTTTGTCCTACACAGAGATCATGATTCTTCATCTAGGGAAAGAAATAAAAAACTAGATCAGATAATTTTGCTTAAAGAGCATCTCCAGGATAACCAGAAACTTAGAGATAACCTTCACATGTATACAAATTTTACTATCCAGAACCTCCAGGTTGACACAAGAATTTTTTTTTTAAAATAGGCATTGAACTCAGGCCCTTGTGCTTGCCAGGCAAGTGCTTATTCTACTGAGCCATGTCCCCAGCCCCTATACAAGTACTTTGATGCTTTGAAAGTTTATTGTCTTTGTTGTTTCCCCTTTCCCTGTCAGATATGAATGAGCATTACTGAAAAATTCTAAAACCCCTGAGAATAGAATTTATGACTTTTGCATGGGTCTGCTTGGACTAGCAAAGTTCACTCATCGTTTGGAGCTGTTCTTTCTTTTGTTTCTCTTTCTCCCCCCTCTCTTTCTCTTTCTCTAATAAGCTGCCCTTTCCTACCTCCCCATCCCTTTTCTTTTTCCTTTTTCCTCTTTTAATAAATATATTAAAAAACTTTTCCCACACAAGTTAATTAGAGCTTATCATTTCTATTCAGCCTGTGATCTCTGACACAGAAAAATTTCTGATACTTGATGAATATTTTCTTCATGGTAGATTCAAATTCTGAATATTCTTTTATATGTAACTTGTGTTCAGTTACTTTTTTTTATTTTTTACTTTTTATTTTTTGGCGGAACCGAGGATTGAACTCAGGCCCTTGTACTTGCCAGGGAAGCGGTTATTCCACTGAGCCATCTCCCTGGCCCCTACTTCTTGACTTTCAAACCACAAATCATCAAGTGGAGAAAATAATAGTGCTTTTTTTATAGAATTACTCTGTTCTGTCTATAAAGAAAACATTCAAAGATATTAGTTATAAATTACAAATGCCCTAATGTGTATTGTCTCAGTCATCTTTCTCTTGATGCTGGGACAAAATACCTGACACCCAAAATTTAGAAATGAAAGGTTAGCTCACAGTTAGTGGAGATGTCATTCCATACTCAGCTCACTCCAAGGCAGAGTAGCAGCAGTTCACAGAGTTGGAAAACGGCAAAGCAAAAGGAGGAGCGCAGCTGCAGCTTCTTCCAAGCTTCTCTTCCTTCCTTCCACACTGACTGCGAAGACCAGAATTGTTTCAAGGAAGAGGCACCCATAATCCTTCCTCAACTACTTCATATATCCTGTTTGTGCTGAGCCACTCTAGGGCAGGCCCTCCACGCCCTATGGAGAGGCCTCGCAGTCATTGCTGACTGGATTTAGTTAAGGTTTTTACTTCTCAAGTTGATACAATCCATCAGCCACTACAAGCATCTACATAATATAATGTGCTAGAATCAGGCTTAATACCTGCTTCAATGATCAATTTGCTAATATTCAGGGATTTTAGTAGTGAGACAATAAAACTATTGGTATTTGACCACAGTGTATATATAGAGAGAGACCAGGACAATTAGCAAATGCTGCATATCAGGGCTTTAGTTGTTCAGTAACTAATATTAACCAAAATATGCTTATCTATTATATTTATCATAAATAAGTATCTATATTTTGTGACAAAGGTGATATAAAAAATTACTCATAGAGATTAGGGTTTGTTAAGGCAAACAACTGAATGCTATCCTAAGTATTTCTCCAGAAAAATCTGTTCCTTTATGTGGTAGTGATAATAAAAAAAGATAAATTATACTAGAAAATGGAAAAATAGCCCTTGCCCTTGGATAAGAAAAACTTTTTCCATACTTACAAAATTGTTATACAGATTTAATGCAATATTGATAAAAATTCCAATAGTATATCTTAAAGACTTAGAGAAAACAATCTTAAAATTCATTTGGAAATAGAAGAGATTTAAAATAGGAAAGGCAATTCTGGGGAACGAAGGTATCAGAAAGCCTAATTTGAAATTACACTACAAAGCTACTGTTACAAAAATAGCATGATATTGCCATAAAACAGACCTGAAGATCATTGGAACAGATTAGAAGATGCAGAAATAACTCCAGCCATTTATCTTTGGCAAAGGTGCCAAATACATTTAGTCTGTCTAATAAGTGGTGCTGGTAAAACTGGCTCTGTCCCTGCAAAAGATTGAAAATGGACTCATACCTTTCATCATGCACAAAACTAAATTTGAAATAGATCAAAGATCTAAATATTAACACAAACATTAAATTTGCTAGAAAAATGTGCAAAACTCTTGAATACATTGGTTTAGGCAAATACTTTATGAATAAATCCCAAATTGCATAAGAACTATCATAAAGATTTAACAACTGAGGGCCAGCAAGATAGCTCAGCTGTCATATGTTTCTGTTTAGGCAAACTTGGACAAGTTCAGGGACCATGGTTCAATCCCCGGCACCACATGCAATGCCAGCCCCACCTCCAGAGCAGGATGAGCTGGCTACATTAAAAAAATAATTGACAACTGAGATTTTATATTGTTAAGAAGCTTTTTCATCCAAGAGAAACCAGGAACAGAATGAAAAGACAACCCACAAGTTGAGAAAAAATATTTGCCAGTTGTTCCTCAGACAAAGGATTACTATAGAGATTACTTTAAAGAACTTCAAAATAGACTGAACAGTTTGGTGAGGAGCCAGAAAGCTAGCTTCAATGTAGAGCAGCTCAGTGAGTGACCCAGAACTTGGACCTGCATTGCTCAGTGTGCGATCAGACTGGAGAAATTTGGTGGTATTGTCCTCGGAGGAGGGGCTGAGACCTGATGGTGGGCCCTGTGAGCTGAGGATACTGCTACTCTCAGTGGGGCCCAGACTGAGGCCCAGACCTACTAAAAGATTCTTGCTGCATGGAGGCAATAGCAAGTAACTTAGACATACTAGTCCACTGGGAGGGTTAAGCATGGAGGACAGTGCCAAGCAGAAGCAAATACCACACTCTCAACAGAGAAGGCAAATCCTGGGACTCAACAAAACAAAAACATCTGACACAGAAGAGATACCTAAAGAACAGACTCTTTAGAGGGATTTTCTGATTCCAGTGATACACAGCTACCTACAATCAAACTTTAATGAATAAGTAGCACAGAAATCAAAATTAAGAGTACTTTCTGAAATAGAAACTGACAGAATGAAGGAGCAAAATGCAATCTCAGGCTCTGAGTTCACCCAAAACAAATCCAGGAGACATTAGCATAGGAAAAATTGGAAGTCACACTCCTGAAGTCTCTGAATAATAGCAAATGAAGTAAAGAAACAACTGCATAAGGATATAGAGGATATAATATCAGAAATAATCTCCCAGGTAAAAAATGAAATGATAACTATAATGAAAGAATTACTAAGTGTTTCTAAAGAAGACATTGATTAAAAAAATAGGGGGAAATCAAAAAATGATAGAAACCTCCTTGAATGACCAATACAGCAAAGAAACAGAATGCATAGAGCAGATTCAAAGAGATATACAGGAAATTAAAAATTCCATTAAACGTTGGCAAAATCATTTGAATGAAAGTGAAGATAGATGTTAAGGCATTGAAGCAACTGTTGCAGCTAGAGAAAAGGTAAGAAAAGATCTCTTCAAAAAACTAAGATCCAGGAAATAATAATTCAACTGCTGCAAGATGATGCAAAGATGAACATAAGACTAATAGCCATCAATGAGGAAGAAGGAGCCAACACAAATGATATAAAAAGAATATGGGCAGAAGTTATAGCATAAAACTTCCCAAACATGGGGAAACAATCTTACATTTAGTAACTGAAGCATATATAACTCCAAATAATATCAAGCCAATTAAATCTACACCTAGACATATAATAACCAGGATCCCAGAAATTCAGCACAAGAATGACCTACTAAAAGAACTCAAAAATATCAGACCTCCCAAATCTAAAGACTTAACACAAAAATGGACATCGGAGATGTATGTACACTTCTCAGATATAAAAACACAAGTGGCACATAAACATATGAAAAATATTGCACATCACTGGTCATTCAAGAGATGCAAGTTAAAACAACATAGAGATTCCATCTCATCCCACAAAGAATGGCAATCAATAAGAAATCAACCAATAACAAATACTGGAGGTGCTGTAGGGAAACAGGAGCTCTTCTCCACTGTTGGGGGGATTGTAGCCTATTGCACCCATCGTGGAAATAAGTGTGGAGCTTTCTCAAAAAAGCTAGGATTGGAGATCCCATTGGACTCATATATTGCCCTTTTCCATATCTTCCCAAAAGAATTAAAAATATAGTACCATAGTGGTATATGTACATCCATGTAGTTCACCCAAAACAAATCCAGGAGACATTAGCATAGGAAAAATTGGAAGTCACACTCCTGAAGTCTCTGAATAATAGCAAATGAAGTAAAGAAACAGCAGTACAATTTGTCATAGCTAGATCTTGGAAACAGCCTAAATGCCCAACAACTGAGGAACGGATAGAATATGTGGTCTTTTTATACAATGGATTATTACTCAGACATAAAGAAGGATAAACTAGAAACTTTTACTAGTGAATGGGTGCAACAAGAGACCACACTCATGAGTGAAATAAACCAGATGTACATGTTTAAACATCATATTGTCTCTCTAGTGTAAGAAGTTGAAAGAATAAATGAGATTTAAAATATACAATAGTTACTGTAAAATGGCAAGACTCTTCTCAAAGAAAAGAGAAGCTAGGATGGGGGATGGAGAAAAGAAGGAAGGGAAAAAGCAAAACAAACAAACAAACAGTACATATGTATGTATGCCAGTTAAGGTACACTACTAATTTCTCTTAGTTCACTAAAAAGCAAGATTTGTGCTGATAATATTTAGGCAATTAAATGCTAATATTTTGTACTCTGAGCAGCTAAATTGAAGATGATAAGGCACAAAGCATTAACCATTGTTACCCTCCTGCTGTTTTCTTTTGAAATCTATTTTATGGTTTTCACTTTAAAGGAAAAATATTAAAAACATATTCTAGTAAAAAAAAAAAACATATTGCCATTAATCTCCCTCAACATACTCCCACTCACTTTGCAAACACATTTTCCATCATGCTTGTCACTTTCTGCAACAAGAGTCTCATGTCTTCAGTTGCATTTTTTGGCTGTTTTGATGGCCTAATATGATAGATTCAAATGTCATCATTGCATCGTCATTTTTTCGGAAAAACTCCAGAATTGTTACAGTATGAAAAGGGCATGAAGGAATATTATAATTAATTTTTCTGACATAAATGCCATGAATTTTTTTAAAGAGACTACAAATTAGAATTAAAGGAGAAAACTTACAAGTGATACAGATTCTTCTTTAACAAAGTAATAGGAATTTCACAGTATTTGTTATAATACTGAAATATTTTGAATAAATTTGAAACACTGATACAGCCACAAAGACACAGAAAACAATTTCTAGAATTGTCCCAAAAAGGGACAGACAATGAGATGTGTGTTCAAAGTGATAGGGGATGTTTTGAAGGGAATTAATTACAAAGTTTTTAATTCAAGTAATGTTTGAATTTAAATATTCACTGTGTTTATATATTAATTTTAATATAAGAAAATAAGGTACAGATAGGCAGTTGCCTATCAGTATGTTTCTAGATTTTTTTTCCATTGGATGAGCATATACTGTGTTATAATAACTTGTGTCCCTCAAGAGAAGAAAAGCACGAAGATTCAATCACAGAAGTAAAATTAGTGGCAGGGGAGATACCTCAGCAGCATGAGACCCTGACTGGCAAGTGCAAGGTCCACAGTACTAAAGGAGAGAGAGAGAGAGAGAGAGAGAGAG
>NW_004524670.1:3148992-3165887 GCF_000260255.1 Octodon degus
GGAGAGGAGAAGAAAGGAAAGGAAAGGAAAGGAAAGGAAAGGAAAGGAAAGGAAAGGAAAGGAAAGGAAAGGAAAGGAAAGGAAAGGAAAGCATAGCAAAGGAAAGCATAGCAAAGGAAAGCATAGCAAAGGAAAGCAAAAAAAAGCAAAGAAAAGAAGTGAAATGAAATGAAACTTAGACTGGCCTTATCTATATAGAACAAGTACTACCTAATATTACACACAAATAAATGTGCATTCATTTCCTTTTTTTGGTGGGCTATTAAACTCTGGGTCTTACATACACAAGCTGAACATTCTACCACTGAACTACATCTTGCCTTCATTTGAATTTTAAGCTTTGGAATTGCCATTGACAAATCACATATGGTAGTAAGTATTTGAATTGTATCACTCAGGAGGCTGAAGAGGAGAATTGCTATAAATTCCAGCCTTATGAGTTACATAGTGAGTTCAGTGCCAGACTGGACCATAAAATGAGACTCTGACTCAAAAATGTAAAAAGAAAAAAAATACATATTTTAATTAATATGCTATTGAAACATTAATGATTCCATTTTGGTTTTTCCCCTTTTTTGTAGTGCTGATAATCAAAGTCAGTAGGCTTCATGGTATTCTATCGGAGCTCTTCTCCCAGGGCCTAAAACATTCTACTTTACATAGCAGCTATCTCAGAACAGCTTAGAAACTGATTTAGGCATGTTCCTGGAAAAGAGCCACAAAAAACATTTTTCTTTAAAATAACTAACTTTCTACTTATTTTATTCCTTATTCTAATTGTTATTAATTATTTCCTTGAGAATATTCGGCCAATTTAATCACAAGATCTTCATGAGAATATTCTAATTTTTAAATGTTTTTTCATCATATTCTGTAGGGATTTAAAGTTCAGCATATCAATACTTGATGAAAAATACCTGTTCCATGTTATGCCTAAGATGTTTGATATTCAGATAGTGAGGTTAAGCTTAACAGCCTAGGTTGTATGGCAATAACAATAAATTTCTCTCCTAAAGGGTTAACAACCCAAGTTTGTAGACCAAAATTAGAGAAAAAGGAGGGCCACAAGGAAAGCCAACATTTTGGCCCTAGCCTTCCAAGGTCAATTAAGATTTAAGACATATGGGAACTTGTACTGTAACATCACATAACTCAGTGGTGTCCCAAATATTCTGATCAAGAAGATTATGGGGCTAAAAAGGAAAGTGATTGATGATGTAGAGTGTGCCTAAGGAGAGTCACATGAAGAGAAAATATTCTCTTGGGCTTTCACAGAGAGCACATTGGCCAACCAATGTCTGTGACTCATCCACATAGTTGACACTGACAAAGGATCTACAATCTGAGGTACAGGATCTCAGGATAAATCCTGAGGGGATTTCACTGACCTTATCAGACCCAAAAGTTACAACTCTTGTTGCATAGGTCCTGCTTTACCTTGGTCTTAAACATCCAGAAGAAAAGTATAAAAAGGAAGTATAAGAAGTAAAGCCATGCTGTTATATTGAGCTGTAGGGGACTCAGATAAACAATTTCTGACATTGCCAGTCCAGCAGTAGCCCCAATGCTATTGTGGACTACTGGACGCTTTTAGAATATTTTGCTGAGTTAACACACCTATAAAATTCAAATAATAGAACTAAACAAAAAAAGGGGATACAGATTGAATGTCCATTTTTTATCTGTGTATTTAAAATGGTTAGGATAGATACATAGTTACATTCTCTTAATGAATAGAGGGATTTGTTCTAATAGTGTTTGTAAATAGGATATCAAGTCCCCATCTTGTACAGCAATTAACCACTAGTAAGAATGTATGCAATGTGTTAATTATTGAAACTGTCCTACCAATTTGATTTGAAATTGTCTCATTGATTTTGTTTCTCAATAAAATTATGGGCAAAAAAAGATCTTCATGTGTGTATATATCTTTGCATATATATATATATTTGTGTATATAGTCACATGTATAGGTACACTTAGTGAACACATCATTTGTTGTCATTCTTCACTGTATTTTATAATATCTTGTATGATTTTTAATTCTCAAAAATTGTACAGTAAGTATAATTGCAGTTGTATAGTAGGTACAATTTTATCATTTTTAAGATTAAAGACCTCTAAATTCATTGGTCTTTTATATTTCTTTGATTATGTGTATATGAAAACTTTCTCAATTCTTTGTTCACTGATTAATTTGTGCATGCTCACTAAATTCTATAGACTTCTGCATTCTCCTAATGAATAGAGGGATTTGTTCTAATAGTGTTTGTAAATAGCATATCATGTCTGCATCTTGTACATCAATTAACCACTAGGAAGAATGTATGCAATGTGTTAATTATTGAAACTGTCCTGCCAATTGGGTTCAAAACTATCTCATTGCTATTTGTTTCTCAATAAAATTATGGAAAAATGTTTTTAAAAAATAAATAAATTCTATAGACTTCTAAAAGTTGAAACTTTTATCTTTGCCATACATGTTGCAGTATTTTCTTTAATGTACATTTACATTTTGTTAACATCGCATTTTGCAGAATAACATATTTTTAAATTCACCTGGAGTTGTTCTTTCATCTTGTTTTGTTCTCCTGCCTGTGGCATCATGTTTCAACATTATTGTCCTATACCATGGTTATATTCTTGTTCAATGACAACTTATTTCCAGTAATGATTCTATTTTTTACATTTACTGCTTTAATTGTTCTATCATTTACTATTATGCATAAATCTAATGTTACTTGTCTTTCCAAATGGCCATCTGTCTCTACAGAATTCTTTAAAACATCCCATAATTTCCTCCCTTTGACACAAAATGTCATCTTTATCATGTGCTAAGTGCATTATATTCTTAGATAGCATTGTATCTTTTGTCATTTCATCAATCTACCTTTTTATTCCTACACCAGAAAACCACATTTTTTTTTATTTTTTGTTCTTTAAATGTCAGTTTCAATAGTGAGATGATATAGTTTCCATCATATGTCTTTTGTCCAAGAAATTCCTGTTGGCTTTAGATATAGAATAAAAATATAAAAACTGAAAATAGAGAAAACAACTTTACTCTTGTACTTTCTGCCATTGTATTGTCCAATATCGTAGTCTCTAGTTATCTATGACTGTTTGATTCAAATTTATATAAGTTAATGTAATCTAAATTGAAAATTTAAGATTTTCTACCATAATAGTATATTTTAACTGCATAGTGAAATCAGAACACAGTAAATCAAAATTAGACATTTGGACTTTTGAGAAAAGCAGTACAAGTATGAAGGCTACTATCTTCTTGCTCTAGCTCTTTTATGACCATGAAACAGGTCTGTGATGGATTGTGTCTAGCTGTGCCCCCAAAGCCTCATGTAGTCCTTGGTTGGCTTCTGGAGTTTGTAACTGATCCTTGATCCAGTGCTGGTATTGCAGGTATGACAGCTACACCCTGGCCCTGGGGTGGGTAATCTACATTACAATGAAAGAAGGGGAGAGAGGCTAGCTAGGTGTCTAAGATGCTGCCCTGCCCTTTTGCTCTTGCTGTTCAGCCGCCACCGTGAATGGCTTCTCTGTGCCATGTGCCACTCTGCCTTGGAGCCAGCTGAGGATGGACTGAAATCTCCACTAACTGTAAAATAAAAATCCTCTCCCTCCTTAATTATGGGCGTTTGATATTTGTCCCAGAAATAAGAGAAGAGTAACCAAGACAAGGTCATAAAAGCACTCAGCAAGTGCTCTCTCACTAGCCAGAGGAGAGAAATATTTTAAGCCTAAAAACATTGACACAGAGAAAAATTTAGAAAAGCCTCTCTAAATACCTCTACCTCGACTTCATTTAAACTTCCTGTCCAATCTTACCTCTTAATGACTATATGCTCCTTCATTAAAACTAAATATAAAAAACACAGGCATACATATATCTTTGGTGCTTTATTTTCTTATTAACAACTCCATTTCATAAAAAACCTAAGTATATGCATATTTTTCTTATCACTATGTCTTTTGTTATAGGTTTCTGTAGCCATGAATCCAATGATGGGTGAGGAAAAAAATAAATATTTCTTCCTCTATATTTCCAATACTCACACATGTCTGCCATCTTAGGAAGATGGACATACAACAACTTCTGTCCCCAGTAGGTGCTCCTATCAGCCAGTCCTGCTCTCCATAAAGGCTTTCCTGCTCAGAGTGAGTTGGAATGAAGCATCCTAACATATGGCTTTGGTGCATCTTAAAGACACTGTTGTCACCTACTGACCCTGCTCTTTCACCTGTCTCCCTCCTCACTATATTCTAAGTTCCTTGAAGTGACACATCTAATTCATTGTCATAAACCTATCACAGGAACTACTTTTTGAAGATGCTTCATAAAAATTGATTTAGAGAAATGTTTGGGAAAAGTTTTTAGCATAAAATATGTGTAAGTAATAAAGAGAAAAGTAGTAAGTCCCTTATGGTTTCATCATTTTAATTTTCCATTTCTACCAGTCCAAAATTGTCAATTAACATTGAAATGCCTCTAACTGGGGAAACATAATCTTTCTAGAATATGTGAATAGATGCTAAGAAATTCTTGCACTTTGCTTCAGTCCTTCGTTCTAATTCAAAACAGGAAAAGACTATATCCTTAGCCTTAATACTTCCAATTTCTCCATTATGATGAAAGCCACCAGTCTTGTGTCTCATAAAATGTAAGGGCAAAAAAAGCATTAGGTGTATGATTACATATCAATTATTCTTTATGATCTGTATAATCAGATACCATCTGGCAATTTGGAAAAAATCAATCATAGTAGCAAAAGCCAACAATGCCATAGTCAAACACGCTCTTACCGTGTATTAGTACAGTGGGGCCCTCTGGGGTGCTGCACTTAACTATGAAATATCAAATGATTTTTAAAAGGAAGTAAAAATGACCTTGGTTCACTGTCCCACTAGAAAGTCACTTTCACTGGTGAGTTAAATTCTGTCTTTGTGAAGATCAGAAACACTGAAAATCAGGGAGGCCCATTTTACTTCAAGTGAAGCACAGATAAAATGAGTTAAATAAAAAGAACAGCTGAATTTACTGATAATTGTCTGGAGTTCTTACTTAAGCAAATTCGGAAAACCTTACAAAGAAATACTGAATAGAAAAGGGAATCAAAACATGGTCCCAGGAAATCTAAGGACACATCCTGAGCCAGCTGGCTATATTTAATATATTCTTTTAAAAAATCATATAAACTCCTCCTCAACTTTACATATGTGTTATTTTATTCTCAAGGCAATGTCTTTAATTAATTATTTATTTATTTATTTATTTTTTGGCAGAACTGAGGACTGAACTCAAGCCCTTGTGCTTGCCAGGGAAGCATTTATTCCATTGAGCCATCTCCCTGGCCCAATTATTTTTATTAGGCCAAAATGACTTACTTGTCTTGCTTAATGTAACAAGAACATTCAATACAGTCTTCACTTTTTAAGAAATTGCATTGAATTGAAGAAAATTGATAACCCTGAATGTGACTTAACACACAGTGAGTTTATGTTTTGTGTTGACATTATTTATCTTGAAAACTCAAGATACATAGAAACACACAGATTTTTAAGCACTGCTTTATAAGGCATATCAAGATAATCACTAGAGAAAGTGATTTTCACTAAAAATGCAGTCATAGAAATGCACTATGTTAAAATTTTTTTAAGTTACTATTAGTTCAAATACTGCTGTTTACCTTAACTTCTTTAGAGTTCAAATCCATTGTGTCATATAATGACTTTTCTAATCCAATGTTCTTGTGTTGCTGTTTGGTTATAGTGAGCTAAAAAAGAAAAAAAGAAGAAAGAAAAAATATACGGAGAAGATATAAAAATGTTGGTTATCTCTTTTTTGAAAGATAGTTCTATATGTATTTACTCTAATACAACAAGTAAATGGAAAAATATTCACCCTTGAGAAGAGAAAGCTCTAACCCAAGAATAAAAATGATGCATCACAGTGTCCTTCCTATCTCTCCATTTCTATCATTTTAACCTCATTAGTAGGTTGAAATCCAAATGATTAATAGTCACTAAGAACAAATCTTTCTTTTCAATTCTAAAATTTCATTTCGAGAATGGATATAGAAGGGAGAAAAAGAAAATAAAAATGAATTGAGCTGTGTTATGTACATGTACCAAGTCTCTATGTTAAATGTAATCATTATGTATGGGAAATATGTACTATACTAATAAAAATAAAGCAACATTTCAGTTTCAGTTTCTGTAACATTATCTGGCACATAAGAGTTCCCAAGAAGTGATATAAATACATCAATAATAAAATTCATTATATGAGCACTAAAACACATAAGTTCATTCTTTAAATCACATATGTTTTGTCACACACAATGCTACTGGTGTTATAACAGTGAGCCACCAAACAGCGGGGAGGACAATAATAACATTTTATTCAATAAATATTAGAGTTTGGAAAAAGCCCTGAATATGCAAGTGAACTCTATTTCACATGGACCAGGGGGATTTACAGTCAAGGAGTACAAAGGAGAACAAATAGAAAATTAAGAAAAAATATCAGGTGTTAGAGAAGATTCTAGATAGCCCTACTTGATTCCTGCTGAAGCAAGTTGATACAAAAACAAACATGAAAGCTCAAGCCCTGGCTGTGAATAAAACTGATAGAAACCTGGAGTTGAGTCAAGGTGAGTTCTTTTCACTCAGCCACTACTATTGGGAACAAGGAGATGTTAAGTTCACCTCAGTTTTACTTTCATCTGTAATATATTTGTTTGTCCTGGACAGACAGAAACAATTTATTCTTGTGTTCAAACTCTGATTTGTACCTTCCTCCAGCCATGAACTTTACATAGATGTAGCGTAAGTTTTCAAAATTATTCCCAATCACATTACAATGTGGCCAAAGCAGATGTCATTCAAAATTTAACCATCTAATTAATCACAGTTTAGAAGGAAGAACAACTTCTTTTAAATATGTAAGAGATCTGATTTGAGCTACCTTTCTACAGGTGATTTTTCCAAGAGTAAGAGCCATGTATGCACATATTTCATACTTTCCTACTGTCACATCATGTATGTATACTATTTATCAACACTATTACTATAAAGACCAGTACAAATGAATGGTCAGAATATTAAGTACACGCTTTTGTCCGGTGTATGACAATGAATAATCAACATAAATATTATGGGCTGCACACTTGTATCTCCTCAAATTCATTCCTCCCTCACTCCCCGTGGTGATAGGATCTAAATGTAGAACTGTGGGAGATTATTAGTTCAGGATGGTGGGGCTCTTAAGAGGGCATTCACAAGATATGAGACCTTCCTCCTGCCTGCCCTGTGTGGATACATGACACAGCTGCCTGCAAACTAGTAAGAAAGCCCTGGACAAGTGCTGAAGCTGTCTGTGTTTTGAGTCTGGACTCCTACTCGCCGGAACTGTAAGCAATAAATGCTACTTGAGCCTCTCAGTCTCTAGTGGCTGTTACAGCATCTGGAGTAGACTGAAACACGGGGTAACTGAACAAGGATTTAGGGCTTTCTGTTTGTCTTTAAGACTAATTTTTAAAAGAGTGATATTTCATCTCTTTTGAATCAAGATATAATTTTCAGTCTAGTACAATGGAGACTTCAGCAAGTGTTAGTCTAGTGTACACATTCTGTTCCATAAAACAAATCTGAAAAAATGACCTTGAAGAAAACCTTTTATAAATATCATCTATTTGTTTGTTTTTCCATATGCTGGTTTTCAATCAAACTTCTCCTTTTGAAGTTATGAGAATTCCACTGATTTTATTGAATTTTGTGACTTTTAAATGTTACTGTGAAAGTCATCTTCTTTTCATTACTGTTCAAAAATTTCTGAAGAAAAGAAACTCATTCAAAGTAACTTTCACTGGATTCCCTCAAAACACACACACATACACACACACACACACACACACACACTTTAAACATTTATTTATTCCTTATGGCATATGTAATGATTACATCTATGGCTAACAGATCAGTGTTATTATTTGAGTAAATGCTTTCATTGTCATCACTACCTAAGTAATTGTAAAGTGAAAAATCCTATTTACTACAAATTTAGGTGATAATAAGGTTATAAGGTTTTCCCTTATTATGTTGTATGTTTTCATTAGGGGGAAAATCCATATTCTAAAATTTCTTCATGTAACACTCATTATATTTTAAGTAAATGTATTTTATTTCTAAAGTACATATATTAGATTGTTTTTAATATCACTGATTAAGGGAAGTCATCATAAAAAGATAACATGGATTTATAAAATAAATTTAATGTATGAATTTTAACAGCACTTTTGTTGATTAAAGGCTACATTTAGTATAAAATGCTGATCCTTAGGTTAAAGATAGTGGTTCACTTCAGGAATATGTAGAATATCTAGAAAACTTAAGGGTCTCTAGGAAATTCTAGATGTGCCATAACTACTCAAGCTAATAAGAGTTCTTTCAGTGGGTTCTAATAGCTCAAGCAATTGCAGCTGACACAGGGGTACATTTCTTGTTGCATCAAGTTCCGTTGGAAATAGTGGCAGATTCCTTTCTCTGAGGACAGCTCATTAACACCTTAACCTAACAAACTGTGAAGTAGATTCTAAAGGACAATTTTTTGCTCATGATTGGACAATCAGGACTCAAGTGGGCAGTTCTGTGGTTCTAACTGATGGTCACTTGTATAGGTCCTTTGAAGTAGTGAGTCCACCAATAGTTGCATTCAGTTAAGATGCTGGGACACTTAGGCTTTGCATTTTCTGGTGCACCTTTTGCTTTTCTTCAGTGAGTTACTGTAGCAAAGAAGAGCAACTTTTCACACTGAAAGCTAACAATTCAAGTGTGTAAGAAGCTGACACCCACATGTCAGAGGAACACTAGAATTGGTAAAATACTGCATCTATGAAATGTTTGTGGTCAAATATCATAAGCTCAGCTCAAGTTCAAGGGGAATTGAGGACTCACGGAGTGGAATACCTGGAACCATCACCCCTTGGGATAATTACTAGATTACCACACAAACAAACTCCCATGGAGAATGATGCAAAGGTAAAGACTTCATTTCAATACAGAAACAGTTATTAAATAACTACATCAGTTCTCAAATCATCTATTTTTCTGAGATATTCCTACAACTAAAAGTGAACTTCAATTTCATGTAAAAACTATAAAATTGTTAAACTTTAAAAATAAGATCTGATGCTAAAATCTCACAAACTAATCAAACATAGGGTGTTTTAGTATGGAAAACACTTTTATGGAAAGTAATTGCACATTTAATAGGTTTGATTAAATTTTAAGCAGTTGTGAGAGGTTGTTGAACTAATTTCTGAATATGAATTTTATTATATTGTTAATTCATTTTTTCAAAACTAGCTCATAAGGATATGAACTCATTTTCTTAAAAACCAACTGTGCTGCTGACCACCAGCCACTTCTGTGTTGGTTACCTGGGTTATCTAGTGACATTAATATGTTCTAACTAAGGTACTAAATTTATTTCAAGATAGCTACACCAATAATCTGTATTTTCTGATAATAAAAATGAAGTTTCAAATTATTGTTGTAGTCACTGTGCCTGAATTATGTTTTTCTAGTTTTGAGAAATCCATAATGCTTTATGAGATTCTCCTACATCATGACATCTTTGTTCATTTAAGCTTGTATTTACCCAAAAGAGATCATAGACACCGTGGAGATTTTGTCAATTCTAGCTTGATAGTTTCTTTTTTTATTAATTTTATTGAGAAACAGCAATGAGACAGTTTCAAAACCAATTACTAGCACAGTTTCAATAATTAATACATTGCATATTGTTATGCAGACACGATATCCTGTCCAACACTATTAGTACAAATCTTTCTTCCCATTGAATTAAGAGAAAGTAGCTGTATATCCATCCTAACTATTTTGTATGTACAGATACAAAATGCTCCTTCCTTTGTACCCCCTTTTTTGTTTAGTTTTTTTAGAGATGGGTGTTCCATTGCCATTTAAATGTTGTAGGTGCGTGAATTCAGCAAAATAATCCAATATAGTCCAGTAGTAGTAGTGAGTTATCCATAGGACTGGCAATGTCAGAAGCTGTGGACTTGAGCCTTTTACAGCTCAGCATATTAATATGGCTTTACTTTTTATACTTAGTTTTTATATACTTTTCTGCTGGATGGTTAAGACCAAGATAAAGCAAAACCTATATAACAAGAAAAGTAACTTTTGCATCTGATAAGGTCAGTCAAGTCCCCTCAGAATTTATCCTGAAACCCTGTACTGCAGTTTGCAGATCCTTTGTCAGAGTCAGCCATGTGAATGAGTCATGGTCATTGCTTGACCAGTTAGCTCAATAGTTTCATGTGCCCCATAGTTCATCACTAAGTAGGGCAATTTACCTCTGATTCAGACTTAACTTAGGGGCCACCCAGACAGCTCAGTGGACTAAAGCTCCTGCTTATGTAGAGCTCAGCAGCCTGTTTGATCCCCGATGTGATGTGCTGTGCAGTGCCAGCCTCGCCCCTGGGGCACACTGAGAAGCACCTAAGACTGGGCATGAAAACAGGAGGATCACTATGACTCTGATCTACGTAGTGAGACCCTGCAGACCCTTTACTAAATACATAAAAAAGAATGACTTCATTTATTTATTTTTCTATGAGCAAAATATATTTATTGAGAGAAAGAAAGCTCCTGTCCAAGAGAGGGACAGGAGGGGGACCCAAGCAGGTAGTTCCCCGAAAGACTTAATTTAGTTCAGCACTTTTTCCTCCTATGACAAATAAAACAAGGACAATATAATATTTCTTATTAATACATGATATAATTTCTGCCTTAATCTTCCCTATTACCTAATCTTAGATACAGTGGTTGCACAATTAGATGGCTTACACGGGTACTTTTTGGTAAGATATGAATTAAAACTATAGATAAAACTATTTAATCCTTTAATTCAAAGGGAATTATAAGATGAAAATAATCTAAAATCTAATCTGTCCTGTTAAAGAGTAATGAGAGATATTTGGCTTGTTAAAGAACTGCAGAATATCAGTCATATTCCTCTTATTTTTGACAGAATCCTTTGACTTAAGTGTAGAACAACTAATTTCTAACACAGTACAACAATGCAGTGGTCTACACAGAACAATAATGAAGTGGTCCACACTGGACAAACGTAAACCAAATACAATTTTTCTCCTAAGTCTTTCTAGACTTTATGCTTTGAAAAATCTTGCAAAACTTTTTCCAGTATTTAATTTTTACACTTCAGCTGTTTTTGTCTACTGGGACTTATAAAACAAGAACATAAAAGAAATTGTGGGAAACATATTCTTAAATTTTAAAACTATCCATCTCTTTGTTTTGTTTTTGTTGTGTTTTGTTTTACATTTGAAAAAGCGTTTTCTTTAAAAAGTACTCTGGTTTCCCTTTCCCTGATCTTGGTGCACTAGTTTTATCCTTGTTCACAATGAGTGTTTAGATTAATTTTGCCGGGCTGTCATACTCAAAAACCCAAAAAATGTTCAGATATAGATAGATAGATAGATAGATAGATAGATAGATAGATAGATAGATATTGATATGTTACTTTACACTTGTATAGCCTACAAACATGAAATCAAATCCGGTGTTGGGCTCCTGAAGATTTTGATGGGAAATCTGATGCCTTTCTTAATTTCTTGTGACAGCTGGAGTTCTTTGACCCTTCTCAGCATATACATGTATCATTCCAACTTCTATCTCCACTTTGACATGACATTCTTTCATGTGTGTGTTTATCAAAATGGCCCTTTTCATAGAAGAACATCAGTTATAACACTCAGGGCCATTTTTAAGTTCTCACATTAACTTCATATATCTAAGAAGATTTAGAAATATTATTTATAAATAAGGCCACAAAGGCTGGCCAGATAGTTCAAGGGACTAAAGTGCCTGCTTAGGCACAGCACAGCAGCCTGATTTGATCCCCACCCATGGGGGTGAGCTGAGTCAGGGATTGAGACTGGGCGTGATGGTGCATGCTTGTAATCCCAGGGTTTGGAAGGCTGAAAACAGGAGAATCATTATGGGTCTGATCTGTATAGTGAGACCCTGTAGACCAAGAAAGAAAGAAAGAAAGAAAGAAAGAAAGAAAGAAAGAAAGAAAGAAAGAAAGAAAGAAAGAAAGAAAGAAAGAAAGAAAGTCACATTCACCAATACCAGGGAATGAGTTTCAACATAACTTTCTGAGATACACAATTAAACTTACGACTATAATCTCCTCAAAAGACTACAAATCTCCCTATTTCTCCCAAGTCTCTTCTTTTGGGGATATAGAGGTTGAGATGTAGGCACTTCAGGTCAATGTATTATGAATTTGATATAATTACATGCAGAGCTATTAATTTAATTGACTTGGGAGACTTTCAAATTCTCTTTCTTTTGAACATTGTACATACCAAATTTTTAGGTACTGGTTGCTTACTCAGTCTGAATTTTTGAGTTACCATTAGAGAGAACAGGCCTGCAGATCACCCATGAGAAACTTGAAGCATGATGAAGAAATAATTCTTTGGATTTTGTTTTGTTTTTCCTTTGGATTTTTAATCACTTTTATTTAAGTAATAGTTTATTACTATTATTATTCTGAGTGATACATCTATTTGATTTAAAACCTATATTTAAGTTTATAAAATATACCTCCTTTTTATCTTTGTCTGATTCCCTGATCAGAATCCAGTCTCAGTACGACAATGAATTTTCCTTATTTTCATCTTTTCCTGGTATTGAACTTAATGAGTAAAATAATAGAAAGTCAATTAAAATTTTGTAGATATATTAATAGATTAAAAAATGAACAGATATACAGCATGAGCATCATCCTTTCCTTTTTGTCATATTTAGTGCTGTAATATTTGGCTTCATTGAAGCTTCTATTTATGGTTATTAGCAACTGCACTTTAATATTCTAAAAATAAAAACTGGATATATACATGATGCAGTATTATTCAAGCATAAGGAAGAAAGAAATTCCATCATTTGGAGGAAAATGCATGGGTCTGAAGACTGTGATGTAAATCAAAATGAGCCATTCAGAAGGAAAAATATAGTGTGTTGTCTCTGATATATGAAATCTAAAATGGATTGTAAGAAAACAGAGCATGACTATTGTTAGATTAGAGGGAGAGTATAGCCAAAAGGTAGAAGGGAGTAATGGTGGAGAATGTGATGGAATAGATATGAGCAAGTCCTATTACATGTACTCAGCCCCACAAAAATGTGGAGCATGGAGAGAGGAGGAGGGAGAGACAAAGGGAGCTACATGATCTAAATGTGTTATGTTCTTGCATATATCTGCCAAAAAATCAATTATTCTGTAAAATCAGCTTTAAAAATTGCTGTAAGCTTGCCTGCTGGTCCATGGCTGTAATCCCAGCACTGAGGAAGCAGAGGCAGGGGAATCACTGTGAGTTTGAGACCCGCCTTGGCTACATAAGTGAGTTCAAGTGCACCTTGCATTAGGTACTGAGCTCAGGCTCAAAAAGAAAGGAAGAAAGAAAGAAAGAAAGAAAGAAAGAAAGAAAGAAAGAAAGAAAGAAAGAAAGAGAGAAAGAAAGAAAGAAAGAAAGATAATTGCTTCAAAACACAAGTAATCAAACAGTTTCATCCCAAATATAGAATTAGGAGAAAGTCATATTTAGAATGAAATACATATCCAACTAGTTAAAAGCAATGTGATTTTGGTTAAGGTATTGATTCCATCTAGGCTATGTTTTTCATCAACAAGATAAGACAGAACTGTTGATTATTTAAGAATTGAATAGAAACCAGATTAAGTATTTCATGAATTGTACTTCCTCTTTTACGTTAAATCATAGTTTTTCTCTTTCAACATGCTTAGAAAAATGAACCCATATAAAAGTAAAACATATATTTGCTGGTCACATTTATCAATCACAAAAAAATAACATTTCTGAATGTGTTCTTTTTTTGAGTCATGTGCATTTTCTTAACCAATTTTTATACCCTACTATATAGTCTATATTAAAGAGTATAAGTAAAATTATTCATAAATAGCATTCAAATTTAAAAATCTATTTTACAAAAGACACCTTGCACACTCACTTTATTCCTTTTTACTTAGGATTTTAGAAATGAATTTCTAAGCAATCACAGCATATTGGTTTAATCAGAAAGATGGTAGACAGAGGCCCATGGATGGTTTCCCGTTGTACATATACAGACATTATTTTTCTCATGTTAATAAAAGGTATAGACATAAAAGTTTATATGATATGAAGGAGCAAATACAGGAAACTTTAAAAATGACAATTGTATATCTTTCAATGAGATCTTTATCTTCATATGTCGAATCCATACAGAGGGAGGTGGCTATTTGTTCAAACACTGAATTTTTATCTAGCAACCTACTAGCATTTCAGATTCCAAGAAAAATGAATAAATGTATCATTAAAAAAATAAAGCAAATAATTATTTTATATGCTGTAAATTTACTCAAAATCAGTAGGTGGCTCTGTACCCTAGTGTTAGATTAGACAAGAATGAATTGGCAACAAGATAAATCCTGAGGGCATTTCACTGACCTTGTCAGACCAAAAAGCTACAACTCTTGTTGCACAGGTCCTGTTTTACCTTGGTCTTAACCATCCAGTAGAAAAGTATGAAGATGAAATATAGGAAGTAAAGCCATGTTGTTATGTTGAGCTGTGGGGGACTCAGGTGAATAATTTCTGACATTGCCAGTTAAACAGAAGACCCAATGATATTATGGGCTTCTGTACTCTTTTAGAATATTTTGCTGAGTTTACACACCTATAATATTCAACAACGGAACTTATAAAAAATTGGGGTATAACTATGAATGTCCATTTTGTATCTGTGTATTCAAAGTCGTTGGGATAGATATATAGTTGCAGTCTCTTAATGAATAGAATGATTTTTTCTAATGGTGTTTGTAAGTAGGATCACAAGTCTGCATCTTGTACAGCAATTAACCACTGAGAAGAATGTATGCAGTGTATTATTTGTTGAAACTGTACTTTCAATTTGATTTGAAACTGTCTCATTGCTATATGTTTATCAATAAAACTTTGAAAAGAAAAAAAAAAGAATGAATTGGCAAGATTTACTTGGAATCTTAATATGTAGTCCAGAAACATAGTAAGCATATTTCTTAAAACCTTAGAGGTTATATGTACATCAAAAGTAGTAAAATACATTTGCAATTTTTCATTGTGTCATGTATTTTAGGACAGGGTCTATCAGGTCTACAGGGTCTTATTATGTAGATCAGACTCATAGTGATCCTCTGTTTATGGCCTCCCAAGACTTTTATTTTTATCCTTAAAGTTCCACCAGATGATGAGAAATACTATAAAATGATAATAACAATAACCTCAAGGGAAGTCCTGCTGAGACTCCATACCTCTAAAATCTTCAGCAGAACTGCCCTAAACACACATTCTAACACAAACCCAGCATATTACTTTTCTATTGCTGCTATAGAAAATTCTTGCAAACTCACTGGCTTGCAATGGCACAGATTTATTATCTCACAGTTGTGCAGCTGACTTCTAGGTGGGATCTGACAATCCTTCTTATTTGGTTCTTTCAAGGCTGAAATCAAAAGTGCCTGTCTTCTAGCCGGCTTTCATTCACGAAGTTCTCTTAACCCTTTGGGGTCATCAGCTCTGCTTGTCTTGCAATTCTGCCCAATTTCACACCACTCACTGATGTCAGTGTCTTATAGCTCGAATTTTCTGACCTCTCCTCATGCTTAATCTTTTCTGAATCCAACAAGGAAAAATTTTCTGTTTTTAAAAGCTTATATGATTACCCTGGGTCTTGCTAGGATTATTCATGACAATTTCCTCATTTTGAGGCATGGCTATCATTGCAGCTATGATTAACTTTGGCCAAGTAATGTACCGAACTCACAGGTTCTGGTATAAAGGCATGGAAACCTTTGGGGAGGCCGTTACTCAGCCTATCATGGACACTTTAAAAATTATCCAAAGCAAACATAAACTACTTTGTTACAATACTGCTACCTTCTGGAATCCTGACTCAAACATGGCTCTGACCTCAATCAGTAACAGTCTTCCTTACCTTTACAAATGAAGCCGGTGTTGCTTTATGGTCACACTATTTTTGAATTTGTTGAAGTGTCAACCTCCTGAAGACTTTGGCAAATTTAATCTTTAGAAGTACAATAATTTTATCTATAAATTAAAGACGACTCATTATTACAGACTGATGAGTCAGTAAGGAATTACTGGATTTCTTTGAGGTTGTATATATGTACATCAAAAGTAGTGAAATATATTTGCAATTTTTCATTGTGTCATGTATTTTAGGACAGGGTCTATAGGGTATACAGGGTCTCATTATGTAGATCAGACTCATAGTGAACCTCTGTTTACAGCCTGCCAGGAGCTGGGATTACAGGCGTGCACTACCACGCATACTTTCAATGGACATCTCAGCACGCCCCAGGGTCTGGTCCGGCACTGAAGGCCTGGGGATCAAACTCCCAGCCCCTCAGTCTACCCAAGCAGGATCGTTAATCTGCTGAGCTATTTGGCCAGCCCTTAATGTGTCATTGTGGATGAAAGAGGCTTCTAAATAAATCCATGTTCAAATAATTTCAGCACTTGATACTATATTTGAACAGTATCATTTATCAAAATTTAAAAGTCACATTTCTGGAACAGACTCAGAGCGCAGGCCCGGCGAGTGAGTGAGACAACCGAGGGCTATGGGATCCTGAATACACCCAGAGCGCAGGCCCAGGGAGTGAATGATACAACCCTGGGCCGGGGATCCTCATTTGACACAGGCTGCAGGCCCAGCAGGGAAACCTTCAGCAGAACTCCCTACAAAGAGGCTAGAGGCAA
>NW_004524670.1:3175978-3187642 GCF_000260255.1 Octodon degus
CTGCTGTGCTCAGCTCCTTCCTGCTGCGGAGCAGGGCTAGGACTGGGTCTGGGGGTTCCCGGAAATCGGCAGAAATTCCTACTGAGCGGGAGTGGTGCGGGAGGCACTGCGGAGGGGTGGGGGGCAGCCGGAGGGGGTGGGAGAGGGTCCGGCCCATGCTGCGCCTGGGCTGAGACTGGTCCCGCCAGCGCAGGGTAGCAGGAAACTCTCCGCACACTCACCGGACCTTGGCTAGGACTGGGTCTCTAAACACTAATTTAAAACATATGTATGTATGTATGTATGTATATGTATAAAATCATAAAATATTATGTCATGTATTATGGCTTAGAGAGCAGAGAAACTGTCCTAATGTTTCCATTAAGCCAGGAATATTTCATTATAAAAATAATTTGATTTTTGAATAAAAAAAACATATTGAGTCTAAATGTAAGCATGAAGTAAACACAGGCCTAAGCCTGAAAACAGCATAAAGTTTATTAGTCATTCTTCTTTTTTCTTCATTCCAAAAAAGTGCTTCCATACAGCCCCTCCATTTCTCAATTATATTTTGTTCCTTATTGCAGAAAATCCAGATTTCAATTTCTCTTGTTATAGCTTTGGTCCTCTTGCTTAGCACTTAGCTAGTGAAACATTCTAGTTTATACTTTCCTTTCAATCTTTGCAGATGTTGTACAATTAACCACTATTTAAGACTAGTCTTCTACTATTTTTTTCTGAGATAATATATATAATATACTTAGCACAGCTCTTGGTTAATAATATACCAATTATAGGCATTATTTTAATTATTTTTAATGTTGTTTCAAATAAATATGTTCTCCATGTCCTTTTTAGGAAACACTGAATAACTTACTAAATATTCGTCTCGATATCCATCTTAAAAAGTTTTTAGGGTACGTTTTTTTCATATTTCGCGCTACTCCACTGGCCATATAACTCTCTATAAAAATATGATTGGCCATCCTTTAGAAAACAGGTCCACTCATATAATCTTAATTGCAGTTTTAACATTCTAATAAGCACTAATCAGGTTCTGCTTTTCATAATAAAATAATATTTTAGTAAAATTGCATTCAAGGATAGGTGTGCTGATACAGGTCTTTAGTCTCAGCATAGTGGGAAGCTAGGATAGGACTGAAAGTCAAGCCCAGCCTGAGTGAGATAGTAACTTGGCAAAACTCTGTTTAAAAATATAAAACAATAAAAGATAAATGGTTTTGAATATAGCTCAGGGAAGATCATTGCTTCAATCTACCATTCTGTAGAAAATTAAATGAATAAAAATTTGAAAATAGTACTTTTCTGAGTCATTTACTACCATTTTTATGGCTTTTTATATTATAATTGACCTTATACAAAGTTGAAAAACTATACCCCATCAATAAGCCACATTTTAGGAATATATTTTGGAGATTTCACCTTCTAGGTGATATTGACAGTTCCCACTCCCTACCTTATATCTTTATTTCCTCTTATTTTCTTGGAGTTGTTATTTCCCAAGAGAGACAAAACAATGAATGAAAAAGACACAGGACTGCCTCTTTCAAAAAACTAATGCTCAGGAGGTCAAAGACACTTCCAGGTGCCCAGTGAATCTGTATCTGAAATCTCTGAAGTAAGGCAGAACCATTGAAAGGTTTAAAAGGTCTTTAACTCACTTTCCCTCTGTGGAAATTGTTTGGTTTTATGAACTTCAATATAACAGTAAACATCTAATCATGTATCTCAACCTTGGTTTTGATTTGATTTGAACCAGAAATTCCAAGTAGAATTTGGTGAACTACTTATCTTAAAGTTCTAAACTACTTTTTAAATTATTCAAATGTTTCGTATTTTAATGTACTGTCACAAATTGTTTTCTATGTTGAACTGATCAAGACCACATACATGTGTATGCACACACACACACATACACACACACACATCAGTAACCACTATTTCAATGTTAATCATTTCATGTGATTAACGTACTCAAATTGCTGTTGATTTGATTTATGCTCAGGTCACTAAATTATTGCTTATAAAATATCTTTCAGAAACCTGAAAAAAGCTATTTGGCAGCTATCAAATTTGCATCAGATAGCTTAAGATTTATTGTCCAGTGCTAGGAAAAAAATAGGAATGGCTCACATTGTAATGCAGAAATTTAGAGCCTAAACTCTTCTAAAAGACAACCTTTAGAGCCAATCCCAAATCAAATAAGTCAGACAGACCATTAGACTGCTAATACTTGAATCCAGAGGCTGTAGTCTCTAGAAAGGCTGACTCCAGGTATTTGGCACAGTGACAAAACATGAGGACTCTTAAGTTTTCATTGGGAAGGCCCAGCAGGGAGGTGACAAGAGCCCTAATTTAGGACCTTCCAAACCATAAAGGCAGAACTTCCAAGAGCCTCCAGCTAGTTTACAGAGCATCAAAATATTGAATTCATCTTTTAGTTAAATATTACTAGTTTGTCTAATCTGTATACTTTTAGATTTATTTCCAGTGATAATTTAAAATACTTCATAGCTAAAACAGTATCATAATAAAACAAGTGGATTGTAAAATGTTATCTTTATTCCCTTCTCTGTCACCAGTCTTGACCCAATCCAATATGTCTCATATAATTCAGTGGTTTTGGTATGATGTCTTCAGTTCTTCTACAAAAAAATATCCAAGAAGAGAATAGCTGGCCTAAATGGGATCTCTAATCTTAGCTTTTTAAGGAATCTCCACACTGATTTCCATAGTAGTTGTACCAGTCCTCACTCCAGCCAACAGTGGAGAAGGGTTCATTTTCCCCACAGCTCCTCCAGCAATTGATATTGGCTGACTTCTTGATGTTAGCCATTCCTTCTAGGGTGAGATGGCATCTCAGTGTTGTTTTAATTTGCATGTCTTGATTAACCAATGATGTTGAACATTTTTCATATATTTACTTGCCATTTATATTTCTTCATCTGAAAAGTGCATATTGGTTTCAGATGCCCACACTGATGTGCACCCACGTTTGTAGCAGTGCAATTTGTCATAACTAAATCCTGGGGAAAAACTCAGATGTCTATCAATTGAGGAATGGAGGATAAGGAATATGTGGTATTTTTACATAATGGAGTATTAGTCAGCTACAAAACAGGATTAATTTGAGACCTTTGCTGATAAATAGATACAACTAGAGACCATACTCTAAGTGAAATAAATTAGATCTACATGTATAAACATCATATTGTCTCCTTAGTCTGAGAAACAGAAAGGGAAAATGGAATCTGATAGATACTGGGAAAAGGGAATGATCTTGTTTAAAAGGAAAGAGTTACTGAGTTGAGGAGCTGGACAGGAGAGGAAGTGGGAAAGAGATCTATGTATGTAAACAGAATAGTTTGGACAATTGTACTATGGATTTCTGCTGGTCTATGGAGAGGAACTGGTAATGCCTAATTTGTTTTATCTCTTTTTTCAATTGTTTCTCCTTTTTCTTTCTCCTCTTAATTTCTTATATATTTCTTTTTTTATTTGTTTCTTCTTCCAATTTTGCATGCACATATCTTGTAATATGAATAGCTGTTTGGAAGACAACACTATGTGCTATAACAAATATTATGAAATCCATCTTACTTAGTTAAGTGAAATTCTGTATCACTTGTAACTTTTGTTTTACTACTATTTTGTACTCTTTTATAAAATAGAAAATTCAGTGATTTTTCATAGTGTGACTTAAGTTATTTCAATGTTGAATAGAGTCAACAAAATATATGTTAATACTTATTTAAGATGTTTTTACAAATAGGCCTCTATCACAATTAAAAATCTGGATCTTAAACGTACTCTTGGACTGGTGGTTCATATCCATCAGCTTGTTCAACTTTAGCTCTAGTCTCATCTCCAGTAGCCTTTCCAGAGCTACTACCTTCACCATGAAGCTCCATGAGTTTTCCCAACTCAAACATGGGCTTCTTCAGCATTTTTACATTTCTGACAAAGACATCATAAAGAGGGTAGATAGATTAGCAAGTCTTTTCTACGTCTTTCCCAATACTGTCTGGAATCAGTTTATTGACCACTTCCTTCAAGTCATTTGTCTGCACCTCTCAGATGATGATTTCCATCATCTTCTTCAGGATCTGGTGGACCTGTTGGGGCCATAAGAGGTCTTCTGTATCTGATTGTTGCGGGTTTTAGTAAAGCCAACACAAAACAGTCTAAGCAAATAACCATCGGTAGTCTTGAAATCAACATGACTTTTGATCATGGTCTGCCACTTTTTTGCCCATGGAACATGTTTTGTCATGGGTGAGGTCCATGCCATGTATGTTGGTCAGGCAGTTTTTGCACTAAACATTGTCAGTAATTAGCTTGAATTTTCTAAAGGCAACTTCATCATTCTGCAGGTCAACAAGGCTCACTTCAAGCACATGACTTTGAGCCCATCAGATGCAATTGTGGTTCCTTGAGTTCCGGTGATGAGTGTTTTTCCTGTATTTCTTATGTTGAACATATCCAGTGCCTTCACTTATACCAGTCTTTTTTAGAAAATGGATCAACCACTTTCTTCGTGGCTCTTTTTTTTTTGCCACCTTTCATAAGGCACTTGTCCCTGCCTGCCACCATGGTGCTACTCAGAGACAATACTTATTTAGGATATTAAATATTGTTCTATCTAGGAACTGTCAATTTAAGAAAGAATAGGCTGATACTGCCTCGGTGTTATGACTCTACCATCCATACTTTTCTATCCTTTAAAAAGATCACCATTTCTATAACGTAAGTATTTTTAACAGTTGTCAAACAATTGAAGTAAATTATGTAATTTTTAAGAAGTATATATAACATCAAATATATTAATATAAATATAGTCTTTCAATTCTTGTCATAATAATTATTCCTATCTCAACTCTATGAGTAAGAATACAGCTGGAGGGCCAGTGAGATAGCTCAGCAGACTAAGCGCTTCCTTAGACAAGCACAGGGTTTGGGTTTCAGTACCCAACACTACATGCCACACTATTCCCACCCCCAGGCAAGCTGAGCCAGCAACTGATATGGGGCATGGTGGCACCTGCCTGTAATCTCAGAGCTGGAGGCTGAAAACAGGAAGACCACTATGAGTCTAAGCTATATAATGAGACACATAAAAGAAACATTTTTTAAAAATACAGCTGTAACATCGAATTTTTATTGTCATCGTGAATATCTGTACATACATGCAAAATTAGAGGAAATTAATCTCCACTTAACCATCAGATTCCACATCTGTAAATATATGGTTCAACTGTCTTTAGTACCCCTTTGCTTAAGTTACTATTAAAATATGTTATTCTATAATTCTTAAATAATTTAAAGTGACTTATTAGAAAATAGTTATATTTTCATAGAATCTATGCATTTTATTCACAATTAGCAAATTAAAAAATAATTTTCTGATACCATGATAAATTCATTCCTTATTAAAATCTCCATGATTATCTTTTTCTAGTTTTCAGCTTGTTTCAATCAGGATGGAAAATTTTTTAAATAGCAAATGCAGGATTTGAAATCAAGTCTACCCAGATTTCAACAATTGAACAAATTAACTAATGTTCTATTTGAAAGCAAAGAAATCTATCAATTAACCAGAAAAAAAAATAATGATGTACTTATGCTGAGACAATTCTGGATAATTTAACATTGCATCCTTGTATGTAACACTTTGCTAGACAAGTAACCTACTTCTACACTGCCAATGCCCTGATAGCCCTAATTTTCCATTTATGCAATTGCTTTGTTATCTGTACTGGAACAATAGCTCAGAGCATGTACTGCTTCCAAAAATATCACTGTAGATAATAAGAGGAAGAAAAATATTCCTATATCATCAAAATCTAACTCAAAATAAGGATGAAACTTAGAGAACCAAAAAAATGGAAAGGAGAAAACCGAAGAATGAAAATCATAGTTGATGCAAAAAAATGGAAAATTCTAAAAAATAATAAGGTATTACAAAGATTGACCACATTTATTATCTAATTAAATAAGTGTTAAATAGTTACCTATCTCAAATTTCTCATGGAGACATTAAAAGTGTGGCACTAGAGAAAGACAAACTGAATTTATGTCTTTATTCAGTCCAGCACAAGATTTGTGACTTTAGGAAAGTTTAACTTTTCAAATTCTTGGAATTTTGTTAGTTTGCAAGTTTTATTTGCTTTCAGATCTTTAGTTTTAGTAATATATAAACTAAAAGTACCTAACTCACAGAGTTTTATGAGAGTGGTATGGTAAAACATCTGTAAAAATGATGAATAGAGCTCCTAGCACAAATTCTATGCTCCATAAATTCTGGCTATTATTTTTAAAGTATTAGTACTTTATTCCCCAACTCATAACTTGATATATAAAATAACATAAATAGCTACAAAGAAACAGACAAAAACATCACAAGAAAACTGGGGACCAACATCTATTATGAATATAAAAGCAAGAAATCCTTAAAATACTAGCAAAACAAATCCATCAACAGACATAGAATTAGAACCATTCCACGAAGACCAAGAGAGATTTATTCCAGGGAAGAAATATTGGTGTAGCTTCTAAAAATTTAGTCAGGTAATATGTCATATCGATTGAATAAAAAACAAACATCAATGATCATCTCAATTGACAAAGAAAAAAAAGCATTTAACAAAAATCAAGCACATTTTTATCATAAAAACACTCAGAAAAGCAATAAAGGTCACCTTCCTCCACTTGCTAATAGGTATCAATGAAAAATGCATATCGAACATCATACTTACGGATGAAATATAATACACTTTCTCTTAAAGACTGAGAACAAAGCAAGACCATCACTCTTACCATTTCTATTTTTTTTAAACTAGGAAAATGTTTTGAATTGCACAGAATGTATATAAATATTCAGTAAGCACATAAAAATATTTTCAGCATCATTAATCACCAGAAAAAATGCAAATCAAATCAACAGTGAGATGCCACCCACCTGATACTATGGTTAGTATAAAAATTTCAGATATCAAGTGTTTGGAAGCATATGAAGAAATCTGATCCCTTGTCCACTGCTATTTTAGCTATAAAATGGCATAACTACTTTAGAAAACAATCCAACACTTCTTCAAATGACTAAATACGTGGTAACACATTGCCAAGTTATTTCATTCCCTAGGTAAAATTCTAATAAAAATGAAAACATACACCCACACAGAAAATTACACACAATTTTTTTGTTATGCATGCCAAGGTTTAATACAGCACCATTCAAAATATCTCAAAGGTTGAACCACTCTAAATGGCCACCAAGTAATGAATAGATAAGTAATGTGGTACTTACATAGAAAGGAATGAAACAGACATAGTTTACCATAGACAAACTTTGAATCATTACACTATGTGAACTAAGTTAAACATAAAAGACAAGTGCTGCATTATTGCAATTATTTAAAATGTCTATAATAGGCATTTTCATAGAGACAGAAAGTGAATTAGAAATTCTCAGGGATGAGAAGTAGAAGGTTTGAGGGGTCGCTGTGTGATAGTTATGCCTAAGGAAGTTTTAGAGATAGCTTATAGTTGTACAACACATTGTTCTCCCTAATGTACTAAAATGTAGACTTAGAATGGTAAATTTTATGTGTATTTCATTGTAATAAAATAATAATACTAAAAATAGGCAACAAAGGGCCGAAGAGATAGCTCAGCAGAGTAAGTGACTGCTTTAGCAAACACAGGGACCAAGGTTGGATTCTCTGTCCCATATGTGGTGCCAGCCCCACCCCTAGGGTACAGTGAGTTGGTGACCAAGTTCAGGCATAGTTGTGCCTGTCTGTAATCTCAGTGCTGGGGAAGCTGAAAACAAGAAGATCACTATGAGTCTGAGGTGCATAGTGAGACTCTATACCAAATACATAAAATGAAAAAAGAAAAAAAAAAAAGGCAATGAGCCATATTTGACCTACAGACTGCAGTTCAACATTTCCATGTCTAGATGACACTTCTGCTTGGGTATGTGACAAGCATCTCAAAACTCGATTTATGATTGTCTTATCTGAATTTGTAGATATACAGTCTTTTCTGTCTTAGCAATTATTCTCATCTCAAATTCAACATATTAGAATATCTCACCATCATATTCTCCTTGGATTTTAGTAATTTATTCTAGTCTGCCCATTTCCTGTCTTGATCATCTATAAGGTATCTGTGCCAGAACTGTCAGTCGTCTTTCAATATCCATTCACCTTTTCTTTTTTTAAATTGATTTTATTGAGAAAAAAACTGCAATGTGACACTTCAAAACAAGTTGGTAGGAGAGTCACAACAATTAATACATTGCATATTGTTGTCTTTGTAGTAGTCATCCATAGCACAAGATGCAGACATGATATCCTGTCCGAACACTATTAGTACAGATCTTTCTTCTTATTGAATTAGGAGAAAGTAGCTATATATACATGCTAACTAACTATTTTGTATATACAGATACAAAATTGTCCTTCATTTATATCACCTTTTTTTTTCAGTTTTGTCAGAGATGAGTATTCCATTGCCATCCAAATATTGTATGCATGAATTCAGCAAAATATTTCAATATATTCCAGTACTTCACAACAGTAGTGGGCTAACCACAAGACTAGAAATGTCTGAATCTGATGACTTGAGCCTTCCACAGTTCAGCATATTAACATGGCTCCACTTTTCATACCTTGTTTCTACACTTTTCTGCTGGATGGTTAAAAACAAGATAAAGCAAGACCTATATAACAAAAAAATATAACTTTTTTATTTGACATGGTCAATCAAGTCCCCTCAGGACTTATCCCAAAACCCTGTACTGCACTTTGTAGATCCTTTGTCAGAGTCAGCCATGTGGATGAGTCATGGCCATTGCTTGACCAATTTGCTCTCTGTGAAAGCCTGAGAGAAAGTTTTCCCTCCATGTGACTCTCCATGAGCACACTGTACATCCTCAATCACATTCCTCTGTGGCTCCATAGTCTCCTTGATCAGAAAATTTTGGGCACACCTGAGTCACATGATGTTACAACACAGGTTCTCCAATGTCCTGAGTCCTCACTGACCTTGAAAGGCTAGGGTCAAAATGTTGGCTATCCTTGCACCCTTCTTTTTCTCTAATTTTTGGTCTGCAAACTTAGGTTTTTAACCCTCCAGGGGAGAAGCTTATTGTTGCCCTACAATATATACAGGAGTGTTTAACCTCACTATCTGTCTGAATGTCAAACATCTTAGGCATAAGATGGAACATCTTTAAAAAAATTTACTTGAGATACAGCCTGGCTATAATTGGTATGTCATGACAAGCAGCACATATTTAGAAGACCAGAATGACAGGCATTCCAAGCATGACCCCACTATTACACATTGCTATCTTTGGTGCAGTCACTCAGTTCACATGTATCAGCATATATAGTTAGTCAGGAAGAGAATTCCACCCAGTAACTGCTAGATTCAACAACCTGCTGATAGTTCTCAGGATCATTCCCTTACCCATCTTGTATATATAAATGTATGGCTTTGCCCCTGTCACACACAAATGTTTATATCAACTTTATTTTTTTATTTTAAGGAAAAAATAACAGTAACTTTACCCTTAAAATTCTATGAATGTCTATCAGTAGACATATATAGGCCAAATAAAGCTTACAAAAAGAAGAAATCAAGCACAGTGCATTTAATTCTTGATAATCAGAGGGTTCTTTATGAGAGGATGGGCATCTAAACCATGCCACAGACTAAACTCAGCTCCAACTTATATCTGATTAACAGGCAGATAGAGTAGATGGAAAGATGAAACTGGTCACAGAGAACAGAGATGTCATGGACAGGGAAACAATGGTACAGAAATTCAGTTCCCATACTGACATTGCCTCAGTCCCCTCAGCTCTTCTTGAAGCTGGCAGTGTAAATTCTCATCAGTTGATGAGATTGACCTCTACTAGGTGGAAAACAAGAATATCTACACATGCTTTCATATTGTTATCAGTTCTATGTTTCAACTAGATGAAGAGGTCATTCTCGAACCAAGAAAATTCTTTGAAAAGGTGCAACATAAAACTTACACCTATATTTCTCAACAATATTTTGAGAATCAATAGAGGAGATCCGCCCAGTCCTAGCCCAGGTCCGATGAGTGTATGGAGAGCTTACTGCTACCCTACGCCGGCGGGACCAGTACCAGCTCAGGTGCAGTGTGAGCCAGACCTTCTCCCACCCCCTTGGGGCGCCCACCACCACTCCACAGTACCTCCCCCACCCCACCCACCGAGTAGGAATTTCTGCCGAGTTCCTGGAACCCCCAGACCCAGTCCTAGCCCAGGTCCGGTGAGTGTGTGGAGAGCTTCCTGCTACCCTGCGCCGGTGGGACCAGTCCCAGCCCAGGCGCAGCGTGGGCCGGACCCCCTCCCACCCCCTTGGGCCGCCCCCCACCACATCGCAGACCACCCTCACCCCTCCCGCCGAGTGGGAATTGCTGACATGTTCCGGGAACCCACAGACTCAGTCTTAGCCCAGGTCCCGTGAGTGTGTGGGAGAGCTTCCTCTGCCCCTACTTAACCTTGCCCCTCCAGGCACAGCTCAGGCCTGGGATATAGGACTGGGGTGTAACTCTGCAGCTGCAATCCCTGCAGAGAGTGTAGAGGATAGATCCACCCAGCTAGTCCAGGAGCAAAACATCTTGCCACAGGGGCAAAACAGGTTCACCCTCAAGAGCAGCAGCGGAAAGGAGCTGAGCACAGCAGCCAGTCCCAAGGCAGATGCAGCTGGGTAAGTCAAAACTTTGTAGAGCTGCACCTGAACTTCAGTACATGAGAAGGTTATAACTACTGCAAATCTACAAAAAAGGTCAGAAGACAGTGCTACACAAAATGACAAGAAGAAACAAAATGCAACCTCAGAACCCAAGCCCACCCGTAACAAGTGCAGAGGTCACTAACACAGAACAAATTGGAAATCACACAGCTGAAAGTAATGAATCAAGGGCTTCTGAAATAAGGAAACAGCTGCAGAAAGATGTAGAAGACTTCAGATTGGAAATGAAAAGAGAAATCCCTGAATTAATAACATCTGCACTAAAGAATCAAATGCAGAAACATATGGAAGAAACCCAGTGCCCACCCAGAACAAGTGCGGAGGATACTAGCTTGGCTCAAATGCATGAATTAATAGTGTCCATAGCAAATAAGCAACAGCAGAAAGATATAGAGGAAATCAGAGCGCAATTCTTTTCTGAAATAAAAAAAAAGAACTTTCAGAACGCATAGCAGATGAAGTAAATAAGCAACTACAGAAACATAGGGAGGAAACCCAATCTGAAAAAAAATCGCAGTAAAAGAATTTCTAACTGCTTCTAAGGAAGAAATTGATAAAAAAAAATAGAGGAGATTAGAAAAATGATGGATTAACTGAATGAGCAATACAGGAAAGAAATAGATCACATGAAGCAGAGTCAAAGAGATATAGAGGAAATTAGACTCTCAATCACAAGCTTGCAAAGCAGCTTAAGTGAATGTGAATACAGAGTTTCAGATCTTGAAGATGCTGGTGTAGCTAGTGAAAAGGTAAGAAAGGATCTCTTAAAAACAACGAGGATGCAGGAAAAAATAATCCATCACCTGCAAGATGATGCAAAGATGAACAATGTGAGAATAATAGGCATCAATGAGAAAGAAGGAGTCA
>NW_004524670.1:3193034-3198575 GCF_000260255.1 Octodon degus
AGTTGCATTCTCTTAATGAATAGAATGATTTGTTCTAATGGTGTTTGTAAATAGGATCTCAAGTCCGCATCTTGTACAGCAATTAACCACTAAGAAGAATTTATGCAGTGTGTCATTAGTTGAAACTGTACTTCCAATCTGATTTGAAACTGTCTCATTGGTATCTGTTTATCAATAAAATTTTGGAAAAAAAATCAAAAGAGAAGATCCATTAGAAGAACTTAACACAGGGAATGGGACATAAGAAAAGCTCAATGAATTTGAACAATTTCATGAAGATTTAATTTGATAAGCACTTAAATGGCTTGTAAATACCCCAGGGCAGCAATGAGGGGAGAAATTTCAAGTTTGACTGAGGCAGATAAGGAGGACCTTAGGATCAGCAACACTTCACTTAACTTTCAAGAGAGACAAAGGTTTTGATGAGCTTACATAAGAGAACTTCACATATAAAGAACATGAGGGAAGATATATAGTTGTAAAATTAAGACTATATTTGAGGGAAAATAATGTTTGTTTGGTAAGACATCCTCACACTTTCTACATTATTTTATATTCTTTAGCATTAAAATCAGTCTAATTACTCTCAGAAATCTCTCAGATGAAAAGATTTACTGTGTCCTACGGTTTAAGCAAACTAAATAACCTAAATGTTATAAATAAAAGAATAATTTAGAAAGATACAGAAGCAGAATGAGGCAGAGGAAAAGAGAAATGAAAGAAGAAAGAAGGAAAGGAGGAAGACAGTGAGGTAAGCAGGAGGAAAAGAAGGAAGAAAATGAATGGGTAGGTAGGTAGGAAGAGAAATGTACATAACTGGCATACTGTATTTTCAATCAAGGGGACAGCTATTCCTTTTCTTGCTCCTTTGTCATTAGCCTATCTCTGGTAAGAAATTCTTCTACTCGATCAAAGGACATAAATGAAATTTATTTTATTATAACTCTCCAGGTCTTTATTAATAAGTTCTTTCAGACCTCAGCTCCCCTCTTTAACACCCTGCTTCATTTACTGTAAGTGAACCCTACAGCCTAATAGGTGCACATCCTTTTCTACATGAGCTATGCACTCCCATACAAATGGACATTCTTACTACTCAGCAATTTCCTTTGGTAACCTAATGATGCATCTTTAAGTCACGTAAGTTCATGTCTATGTTATTTACTTTAAATGGTACATAGAACTCCATCATATGCACGAATATTTTATTTAAATACACCCATGCTATGTGACATGAATGTTGTGCCAAGCTCACTGTTTGGCTTTCCAAGGGTGCTCACATACTGAACTTGTGGACAGACACACACACACAAACACACACACACACACACACACACACACACACACATATTTTCTTTGATTTGTATACATGCATAGTACTTGAAAGTACTCCTGCTGAAACACATAGATTCTACCTATCGAGAAATTGTATGTATAATCACAGTATGTACATCTTATTGATATACACTGGAAAATTTCTCTCTGATTGACTGTACCTGTTTCCTTTTCAAATAGTAGCTTTCAACTAGGCATAACCATCTCACAATGGCCAGCATAGAAGTCAAAATTCTGTGTCAAATCCTGATCATAATTTGCATTTCTCTGAGCCTAAGGAGACTAAATACTTTATATTTGAATCATTCATTTGAAATTACTTCACAAACTTCCCATATTTTTAATATTTTAAATATAACATATAGACAATATGTGTAAATAGATATGTATGCTTAACATGTGCATCTTGTAGGTGAGATTCTCACCCTGACTAACTCTATATGCTGGTGCCTGTGAGCCAGGTGGCTGCACTGAGGACAGTGATGAGCAATAGAGGGGTCACGCTTTGAGTGCCTGCCGTCCTGGTTTTCTAAATATGTACTTCTTGTCATGACATACCATTTATTGCCATAATGTCTCTCAAGTAAAGGGTTTTTTATAGGGTAATAAATGAAAAAAAGACACAAGAATAAGAAAAAGATAATGTCATAAGTCTGTCCTGTTACAATTCTGTATATGGTTAGATTTCTTAATTTCTTTGTAAAAAGATGTAAATGCTTATTTCTACTTTCACAAAATTATTTTTCCATCATATTCTGTAAGGACTTAAAGTTCAACATACCAATATTTGAGGGACAATACCTGTTCCATGATATGCCAAAGAAGTTTATATTTAGACAGATAGGGTAAACAGTGCATGTTTTAGGAAAAGAAAAAAAGGTAAGGAAACATAC
Organism: Octodon degus; assembly: GCF_000260255.1. Classification (NCBI taxonomy): domain Eukaryota; kingdom Metazoa; phylum Chordata; class Mammalia; order Rodentia; family Octodontidae; genus Octodon; species Octodon degus. The sequence continues at coordinate 3,195,263 of NW_004524670.1, forward strand.
CAAAATATTACATATAACTATTTCTGAAGACAGTAGAAGGATCCATGCCAAATAAAATACAAGAAGAATTGTGTATGTTGTTTTATTTTAAAGTACTACTGTTTTATCAACATTGAGTTTAAAATGTTAAAAGAATAAATTAGAACTCTTGGAATTAATTCTTGTCTCTTCATTTTATTTCTTTGTGTCTTCATAACTGTGCTCAAAAAGAATATTTTGGCTTAATGTTCCAATCAACTAATTTTCATTCATTAGTTGCCCCATCAATTTAGGTGTGATTTCTCTCTGTACACATGATTCTAATGTGAAGAAGATGCTAATTGCTCCTTTTTCCCTCAGCAATCTGTTCCTTTCTTATCCATCAATTTTATTAATAATACTTACATCAAACTTTCTTTCTGTTTGCCCTTTGGGCTCTATTTGTTTATTATTTTTGTTTTCTTTGAATATTTGGGGATTCCAGATCATCTGCTCATGTTTATAGATGGGAGTAAACGTTCATCAGTCTAAATGGTTAGAACGTATCTTGTCAACTTGAATAATAATTACTGTACGCCACACATTCAGCATAGTTGTTATCATCTTGAGTTGGTGCTCTTTAAGAATATGAGAAAGTTCATGATAGTGGGCTTTCCTTAGGTTACTCAAATGACTTATTTTCTGGATATATGAGTTCCCAATCCTGGTAGTGTTGTATATAATTCCCTCAAGGGCATTTTTTTTTTTTTTTGAACTGTGGTGGTTCCTGACAAACAACTTTATCAGCTATTTGATTTCAAGGATGGATGGCTCAAAATTGCTCTATTGATTGAAAAGAATACTCTTTCCAGGCTGAGTGAATGTACACACCACAAAACACACACACACACACACACACACACACACACTCAGACATAGATCTTAGAAATGACAGATAAATAAGAAAGAATATTTGGCTAGTCTTTAGAGATAACCACATGTGCACACGCACTCGTGTGTGTGTGTGTGGGTGTGGGTGTGGGTGTGTGTAGAGGGACTTATATACAAGTATTCAATTTATCTGAACTTAATTCCTTGGCATTGTTCCATCTCTAAAAACATTTATGAAAATTTAATAAATGTGCTCAAGTACAAAGTTATGTAAATGAAAGATGTTCAAATAAACATATTGTCACTTTATTAAAGGCAAAATCAACTGTTCTTTTCCTCCATTGTATTTTTCTCTTTCTTTGTTTTCCTTCATTTAGTTTTGATTTTCTTTCTTTTTTTTTTACATTTTTAGGGAAGGGTCTACAGGGTACTCAGGGTTGCACTACTACATCAGACTCACAGTGATTCTCCTGTTTACAGCCTCCTAAGTGCTGGTATTACAGGCACATGCCACCATGCCCAGTCTCAATCACCATCTCAGCGCACCCCAGGGACAGGGCTGACCCGGCAGGCCCAGAGATCAAACCCCCGGCCCCTGTGCCCGCTTTCAGGCACTTTAATCTGATGAGCTATTTGGCTGGCCCTAGTTTTGATTTTCTAGCTTTCCTTTTATCCTTTTGCCTTTCTTGTGTGTTCATCTCCCACCAAAACAAGGGGAAGAGGAACTTTTTGCATTTAAATTTAAATAAAATTAAATTAAATGAATGCATTATTTGTATCAAGTTCAGTGATTTTTGTTTGGAAAAGAACATTAAAGGAATGGCCTGGTATCACTAGGATTTATTTTCTTTAAAGAAAATGTATAATAGAAGAATCTTTTAGGCATAGGTTTTAGAATTGATTGAATTTTGTCATGGACTTTGAACACAGTATCTATATAAAGCTTTACAGGACCAGGGAGATAGCTCAGTGGCCTAAGCGCCCACCAGTCAAGCACAAGGACCGGAGTTCAATCCCGGGTACCACATGCTGTGCCATTGTGTGGGCCACTGAAACCTGGTGCAATGGCACATGCTTGTAAAATCAGAGTGGGGAGGCTGAGACAGGTAGATCACTACCAGTCTGAACTGAGTAGTGAGACCCTGTACCAAATAAATAAAAGATTTTTTTAAGTAGAGCTTTGTATATTACATTTATACTTTTATGTTAAAAAATGATTTAAATGGGTTAGGTGAAATATCATTTCTCTTTAAGTCTTGCAGTTGTGTGTCATTTTTTGAGGGGAAGGGTCTACAGGGTGCTCAGGGTCTCACTACTAGGTCAGACTCATCATGATCCACCTGTTTACATCCTCCCAGGTGCTGGGATTACAGGTGCGCACAACCACGCCCAATCTCAGTTGCCTTCTCCACGTGTCCTGGGGGCAGGGCTGGCACAGCAGGCAGGGGATCTAATCCCCAGTTTCTGTGCCTGCTTGCAGGCGCTTCAATCCAATGAGTTATTGGGCCAGAAATTTAGTTCAGTGGCAGAGCGCCTGTGTAATACGTGTGTCTTTATTTAAACTGGTTAGGCGAAGGTGTTATCACAGTGACTTTCCATCATTGCTTCCTCCTGGGTCTCTTTGCTTAAAGTCTGATTTAGCAAACCAGCGGCCACATGTCTCAGCCGCACCACCACCAGTCAATGAATGGCCCTCTAATTAGTCCAGCAGAAACGTTAAGAACTAAGCACTCAAAAAGCTTCTGAATCCCCAGAAGCTCTTAATTCTTTTTTTCTTTTTTTTTCCCAATTTAGTACAGGGTCTACAAGGTCTCACTACATAGATCCTACTCGTAGTGATTCTCCTGTTCTCAGCCTCCCAGACACTGGGATTACAGGCCCGTGCCACCACACCCAGTCTCAATCCCTGTCTCAGTGCACCCTGGGGGCGGGGCTGGCACTGCACACCAGGGATCTAACACGGTTGCTACACTCTGCTTAAACAGGCGCTTTAGTCCATTGAGCTGCTTGGCTCTTAATTCTTAAAAGTAGCATGTCCCTAGCACACTGAAGAGTGTGTATCTGTGAGCCTGAATCGTTTCTTTCTTTCTTCCTTTTTCTTTCTTTCTTTTTTTTTAACGGCAACTGAACTGAGGACCTTGCACTTGCCAGGTGCTTACACTACTGATTTATCTTCCTGGCCCTCAGTCTTCCTACTTCAAAGACCTAATGTCTGCCTTATGTCACTTGCAATCTTCACTCACCCTGCTCTAGACTCTATAATACTAACTACTCAGTAGCCGATGCTTTCAGAGGTTATAATCACAAACGTTCAATTTTATGTTCAGCTTTCATTGGTCAATTTTGCCATTTAAAAATAGAGAGCAGGTCATGATTCCACCTGAGTCTACAGGGTGGATTTCAAAGAAATAGCTGTAGCTCAGTTCCACAAGTGACGCCTAGCCACCAGTAACTGTCACGGTCA
>NW_004524670.1:3199205-3213164 GCF_000260255.1 Octodon degus
ATAATGGGAAGGGAAGGAAGATCCTCTTTCCTCCATCTCTGGAAGCCATCAAAACCTATTAAAATAGCTTGAACATTTTTACTCTTCTTCACTCATTGATTTTCTTTGGCGATATAATTTACATGGATATCAGTCATGAATACTTGATTTTGATTATGGACATGGCTCCAGTCTTTTCTTTTGTCTCTACCTCCATTGCTTCCACATTATTTCAGGCAACTGTCACCTGAGTTTTGGATCAAGTCAAGAACCTCCTCCATCCTCTCCTTCCAAGTCTCACATCACACACTGATATGGGAGCATCCTTTACAATACAACCACCTACATGTTTTTCCTGGATGCATCTGTCCAGTGTCTTTGTCTTGTTTACCTTCATGCCAAGTTCTGAATTTGTTAGAATGGCTTATGGTGGCCTTTACCTTTGAGGCATTGTCTTCTTTATCAATATCCACTTATTCTCTTCACACTCAAAATATTCAAAACTATGAATAGTCTCCCTTTCAAAGCATTCTTCTCTGTAAATTCCAAATCCTTATAAATATTTCTGTGGCTACTATATTTCTCTCAAACTCTTATTTGTACCAAGGAATTCAATAATCCTCAGTTCATCCTTTCCTCTGCGAATCCATAAAATCTGTGTATTCATTGTACTTTCTTGTAATGTACCATTACATTATTTTCCTGTAACATTTAAAGTAAAATGCTTGTGGGTTAGCATCTCAGTGTGTAGTAGTGTTTTGGCTTGCAGAGTGCTCAAGAAGTGTGTCTTTGAGGAGCAGTACAGAAATGCATATTCCAAGAGTTGTACCATCCTTTTGTGTCATCTGAATAGCTACAAAAGATTTCCCATTTAAATGATTTTTTATGGTTATACTTTATAGACCCTGTTATGAAAGTATTCTTCATGCTCTTATGAAACTCTACATTTTGGTCAGTTTTTAATAACCACATTTATGTTAATAATACAATGTTTACTGAATCAATGAACAACATATGCTAACACAAAAATGATCATTTAGAGAACTAATGAAATAACAATGCTGAGTTTACACTAGCAACCTGGGAATGCCCTCAGTATGGAGATACAAACCCAAAACATGATAATCACCTTGTAAACAAGTGCCTGCAATATCCAAGCCATACTCCTGATATTGGAGTTATGTTTTGGATAAAATGTCTTACAGTTGTTTAAATGAACATCAAAGAAATGAAATAAGTTAGGTTAAATATCCAGACCTCAGTGTTTAGCAAAAACACAAGTGACAACTATCATCACTTAATGACAGATTAGGGGTGAAAAGGTTTATTGCAATGCCATAATATCAATTCCTTACAAGTTATTTTGAGAATTTTATTAGACATTCTGTCTTGTCTGTTTATAAACTGAGCCATTAAATATGCTATTCTGGACTACCAGAAAATCCCATGGCTAGGATTACAAATATATATTTTATGTGGTGAGCAATTTGACTGGATTTTTCCCTGGTTTCTGAGAGGAAAACCCTAAGACATTATAATTTTTAAGTAGCATTATCATTTTTTGTTATCCATAAATCCATCCACTGAGCCACATCTGAGTTTATGCTAAAAGTTGGGATGGCTCAGGTTGGACTTTAGTCATCAAAAAGATCAACCACGTTGAGATCAGTTTGGGATACTAACATAGATTCACCTCTGGAGAGAAGGGGGGGCTGGAAATTGACTTGAAGCATATGGATGGTGAGTTCATCGATGATAACCATGTAAAGCAGTCAGATAAAAACTGGGGTAACCAAAGCTTAATGGAGCCTCTGGAGGTGGAGCTGCCTAGTGAGAGAAAATACCAACCTTCCAGTGGTCTTGGCACCTTGATCTCTCTGAAAGAGGGCATGACAGTTCAGTGTTAGGAGCTCACCCTGAGCTCTCAGTCTGTGCCACTTCCTCTAAGGGTCCTGATTTGTAACCTGTGTAAGAAAACTATGTTAAGGGTAGTGCTCACTCAGTTCTAAAGTTACTTGAATGAATTTTCAAATGTGACATCAAAAAATTCCCTCCAGATTTATAGCCAGTGACAAGTACAGGTGGTATAGAAAACCTTTAATCTGTGGTTGAAGTGAAAGCAATCTTAATGGACACCATATCATTTCATGCATAGGAAAATGTATGTAGTACTGGAAACTTAACTCAGGGCATTAGCAGTGAGCTACATCTCCAGCTTCCACTTCATTTTGTTTTGTATTGCTTTGTGACAGGGTCTTGCCTAGTTACTAAGTTGCCCTCATTAAATTCAAGCTTGTGACCATCCTGCCTCAGCTTACTAGAGTGTTGGGTTTATAGGAATATGCCTCAATGCACATCTTAATTTGTGAAGTCTACAATAAACTCTTTGGTATCTAAACTGAATAATAATGTTGGAAAAGATAATAAAAAGAATGAAAATTAAAAAAAAATGAAAATCATGGAATAGGAGCAAACTTCCTAGAGAAAAATATACTTGAATAAGTCAAAATATTCAAAACATAGCTATACAAATGTGTCTATTTAAAGAACAGGTAGAGAAGGAAAAGCTAGCCAAAGAAACTAAAAAGGCATTTTTTCTGAGACATAATAAAAGAAACTTTATCAAAGAGAGAAAAAGTTATGAGAGTCTGATGCTATATAAAATTAAGAAACTAAAGTAAATCAAGAAGAACAGAGGGTTAATATTGGAGGTTTTGTTCAGAGATTAAATCATGTGGCAGATGAGAAAGGATCCCAACATGGAAATCTTTATTCAGAGTCCTGATACATAAAATAGTGATGCTTATTACAAAATAGTAAGTCCTCACTATGTGCTAAACTCTCCTTTAAGTATTCAGCTTAAGATATCCAAACATTCAACATTTGCAACAACCCTGGAAAGTGGATTCTATTATTTTTCTCATTTTAATGGCTTGTTAAACCAAAATGGATAGCACACACATACATGCATGCATGCATGCATGCTTTTTTTGTTTTAGGCAGGCACTATTACTTTCCCTAAACAATATCTCCATTATAGATTGAAATCCTTCTTTATATTTTATTGGACTCTTGACTAATTTCTCAAATGTATGCACACACGTACACAGAACACACTCCCAACCACTTGGGGAAGACTGATTGGTTTCAGATATGGAAAGTCATTAAGATTTCCAATACATTCTAGATATAAGAAAGACCTGGGGAGTTTATGTCACTTCATAGATGTCACTTAGCTAACCACTTACTAGTCCAAGTATTTATATATCATGACCAACATTGCATATATTTTCATTAATTTTTGTAAGATAATATAACAATAAATATAAAAATGACAATTGTATCAAATTTTTTGAATACAAGAATTGATTGGTAGAAATGACACCTGCCCAAGCATCGTTCAGGATAGTCAATATGTAAACCAGTGCCCTGCTGCAGTGAAGCTTGGGTAAACTATTAAGTGATTAATTTGTGGTACAGCTGAACTCCCCTACTCACACTGTAGTATGTATATTAAGCTTTTATACATACAAGATCTTACTGTAAGTTGAAAGTGCATGTGCACATTTTCTTTAGCACTAAGATCTCTCAATAGAGCAGATGTGAGAAGACTGAAGAGGCCCTGCCTAAAGGGCCACCATTGTTTTGCAGGAGTGCTCAGAACATGGGACACACCTCTGCAACACTTTCATTTTCACCTTTGATCCTTCACTGGTGCGTGCCAGCAATCAGTCACATTCACTTTCTCTCATGAAAATATATTGTTGGTGCCCTTCCGATCTCTCCTCATAGCCTGGAAGCCCCAGGAGGCATTTAAGAGATAAAGCTCAATCTAGCTTTTAGAATGTGAGAAGATTGCACTAACCCGTGATGAGCTTTAGGAGCACAGCAGGTGACAGCCACCTCTGAAATCCTGAAGCTTTGAAGTTGGCTTTTCTCAAGTGCTGGTGACCCACATCTCCCCTCCCACCCTGCAAGAGTCTTTTTTCCCGTAATGAGCACATTCAGCACCCTAAGTGACCAAGTGAGTCCACACAGGTGCTACTCGCAGGGTACACTGCAGAAAAGGATTCACCCATGTTGGAGCTCTGTAACCATAGAGCCGTGTACCTTCCTGCAAGGAAAAGCCAAACATCACCAAGTGGGAGCAAGCCGTGCCTCCTTGCCGCCAGGCTGCTTTTACACCACAGAGCTCGGCTTATTTCAGTGAGACCCCCCAAACAAATGATAATTTAATAAAATAAAGTCTTCAGCCAAACATAATCAGATACACCGTGCACAAATGTATATTTCTTAAATGAGTTTCAATATAACCCCCTAGAAAAATAATAGCAATATTACAACAAAGTTTATACGATTTAAGCACAGTTTTCTGAGGGAAAAATCTTCTAAACAATAGCACAATTAGAAAATTAGAAAAGACAAAGTACACTGAAAAGAAATATCAGAGATTGAGTTGTGTTCTTTTCTCCTAAGAATGTCTTTTTTTTTTTTTTTTTTTAATTTTAGGGGGGTGTCTACAGAGTGTTCAGAGTCTCACTATGAGATCAGAATCATAGTAATTCTCCCGTTTACAGCCTCTCAAGTGCTGGGATTACAGGAATGTGCCACCATGCCCAGTCTCTATTGCCATCTGAGTGGACCCCTGGAGGGGGAGCCGGTACAGCAGGCCCTGGGATTGAACCCTCGGCCCCTGCATCTGCTTGCAGGCACTTTAATCTGCTGAGCTAGTTGGCCGGCCCTTCCTAAGAATACATTTTAAAGAAATAATATTTCCCATATTTTAATTCAAAGGTTTCACTAAATGTTTTATTTCTTAAAAGATGCAAAATAGACTGGGCGTGGTGGCACACACCTGTAATCCCAGCACTAGGGAGGTTATAAACAGGAGAATCACTACAAGTCGGACTGATCTAGTAGTGAGACCCTGAACACCCTGCAGACCCTTCCTTAAAATACAAAGAAAAAAATACAAAATAGTAATATGAAAAACAGCATTAGAAACAATACAAAATTTCATTAAACAAAGTAAAAGGAATTCAAAAATGGATGCTGTATTACATGATACTGTCTTCAGTTGTTCAGGTTATCAGATAGAAATATGCAAGATTCATTTAAAGAAAAAACAAACAAAATAACAAAAATTTGTAAGAAACTCAAATGAAGAAGAAAAAAAGGAAAAAGAAAAAGAAAAAAAATAAGCATTAATTGTTCCTTTCAAGAGGCCAGCAGATATCAACAGTACAATTATCCAAACTATTCTGCATATATATCTAAATATAACTTTTTCTCTTCTTTCATTTGTCCTTCTCCTCATCTTAGTTTTCTTTCCCATTGAACAATTTCTTTCCCTTTCTTAGTATCTATTGTACCTTTTAGATTTTAATTACTTTTTCAGGTCTCACACTAGCAAGATAATACCATGTTGCAAAGTCAATCTCATTTATTTCACTTACTGATATAGTCTCTAGCTGCATCCATTTACCTACAAAGCCTCGAATTTATCTTTCTTATAGCTGAGTAATACTCCATTGTGGCAATCATTTTTGTGCTTTCCTCACTTGATGGGCATTTGGGTTGCTTCCAAGATTTAGCTGTGATAAATTGTGCTGCTATAAGCATGGATGCATGTATATCACTGTGGTATGACTTCAGTTCTTTCACAAAAATATCTAGGCTTCAAGCAGAGTGGTACATGGCACAGAGCAACCTTCCATGGTGGTGGCAGAGAGCAAAAGGGAGGAGTAACAGTAACAATGGCAACAGAGAGGAAGTCTGTCTCCCTTAAGTTGCATTCAGGCTATCCACCCCAGGCTGGAAAAGTACTCACACTCATAATCCTGACAGTACTAAGAACCATAATCCCAGTGGATCATAAATTAATCTTAAACTCTAGAGGTCCCTGCTCTAAGACTGCATGAGGCCTTGAGGGGACAACTAGACACAAACCATAACATTTCGCCCCTGGATCCCCAAAGACTCATACACATCCCTTTGTACAAAAGACATTTTTAGACTATCTCTAAGATGGATTAAACTGTTGGCAAGTCCCAACAGTTTCAGAATTTCTGAAAAGTCCAAGCCCCAAGGCTCCTCCAAGATCCAAAGCAAACTCTTAGCTGTGAGACCCTGTACAAATGAAAAGTTAAACGCTTCCATCATTCAGTGGTACAAGACAAACAATACCATTCTAAAAGGTACACACAGCAGGATACCAAGCATTGAGACCAAAGAAAGTCCAAAATCCAGCAGAGCAAACATTAAATCCTGTACATTCTTGTGGAATGTTTGAGTCAATCTGTGGCAAATTGTGAGCTCCATGTGGCTCAGCCTGTATGGCACTCATAGTGGTAGCTCCCATGGCTTCTCTCTTAGGCCAGCTTTGCTACTTCCTTGCAGATTCCCTTAGATGATCCATATTCCTGGCTTTTCCAAACTTCTGAGGTTTCCACTGAATAGAACTCTCCTCAAGGGTTTACACTCTACTCTCCCAGGGCACACTGCCTGGCCTCCGAAGCCTTCTGAAATTTAGATGGAAGCCTTCTTAACCTTAGAACTCCTGCATTCGGCATGCACCTAAAACCAATGCCATGTGGATGATGCCAAGGTCTGCTGCAAGGTGGAGCAGGAACCAGGATTCCTTCTCTCTTGGCTCTAGTGGTCAAGTTGCTGGATTACTGAGTATGCTGACCGTGAATCTGAGGAGTAATTTCTTTATGTTTGCACCATTCTGGAACATCGTTAGGCAACTACAACCATTCTGGAACCTGGAGCTCTATGGTTTTACCCTCAAGGCAAAGTCCATGACCTTTACAATTCTGAGACTGCAAAGGGTGGAGACCTGCTGCCTCTTGTAATGCCTTCAGCCCATCCTTTCTATTTTCTGGCTCCTTAATGGCAATGGAGATATTCTTAGCTCTATCATTGCAGTACATAGCTTTATACTGCAAAGATAGAGTATAACTACAAAGATGGAGCTTCCTCATTGGCCAAACTCACATCTTAAATAATCCTGCTGAGGCATTACAATCCCTAACTTGAAATTATACAAGGCTACTGTGATAAAATCAGCATGGTACTGGCAACAAAATCAACCTGAGGATCAATGGAATAGATTAGAAGATGCTGAAGCCCCTACGAACACACTCAGCCACCTTGTCTTTGACAAAGGCGCCAAACATACTCACTGGAAGAAAGATAGCCTTTTTAACAAATGGTGCTGGAAAAACTGGCTCTCTACATGCTGAAAACTCAAACTTGACCCGGGTCTAACACCATGCACTAAACTAAAGTTAAAATGGATTAAAGATCTAAACATTAAAGCAGAGACACTAAATCTCCTGGAAGAGAAAGTAGGAGAAACTCTTGAAGATATAGGGGTAGGCAAAGAGTTCATGAACAGAAATCAAATTGAACAGGAAACAGGTGAAAGAATTAACAACTGGGACCTGCTCTTATTGAAAAGATTTTTCACGTCAAAAGAAATTACCAACAAAGTGAAAAGGCAAACCACAACTTTGGAAAAAAATCATGACAAATAACTACTCAGACAAAGGTCTGCTCTCTAGAATTTATAAAGAACTAAAAACACTAGGGCCCCAAAATTGAAAGACCCAGTGCAGAAATGGGCATCCGAGATGAACACATGCTTCTCAAAGGATGAAATTAAAGTAGTGAATAAATATATAAAAAAGCTCCACATCACTAGCCATCCGTGAAATGCAAATTAAAACAACATTGAGATATCATCTCACCCCAGAAAGAATGGCTATCATAAAGAAATCACCCAACAACAAATGTTGGAGAGGCTGTGGGGAAAAAGGAACCCTTCTCCACTGCTGGTGGGAATGTAGACTGGTGCAACCGTCATGGAAATCAGTATGGAGACTCCTTAGAAAAGTTGGACTGGAAATCCCCTTTAAACCAGCTATTCCTCTACTGGGAATTTTCCTGAAGGATTTGAAAACATCATATCATAGGGATATATGTGTGCCTATGTTTATAGCAGCACAATTTGTGATAGCCATAACTTAGAAACAACCAAGATGCCCATCACCTGAGGAATGGTTGAAAAAGATGTGGCATTTTTACACAATGGAGTATTATTGAGCTACTAAGAATGATAAACTCAAAGCCTTTATATTGAAGTGGATGACACTTGAACATATACTCATAAGTGAAATAAACCACACACATGTGTAAATATCAAATAGTTCCCTTAGTATAAGAACTCAAAAGAAGAAATACAAATAGAAAGGTATAATACAAGTAAAAGGAAAGCAGGATCTCAAGGACTAACTAATCAAGAGAGGGAAAGGAGAAGAGCTAGGAAACATGACAATGTAAATCCATACAGTTATATGTAGAAGATGGGCAAGGCAATGATCCTGAGAATCTCCAGATGATTTTTGAATCTAGCAGTTCATTGGAAAGATTCTCACCCTGACTAACTATATATACTGATACCTGTGAACTAAGCAACTGCACTGCAGATAGTAGTCTGCAATAGTAGTTTCATGTTTGGAGTGCCTGTCATTCTGGTCTTCTGACTATGGGCTGCTTGTCATGACATGCCAGTTGATGCTGTGCTGTCTCTTGGATAGATGATTGTTCAAAAAGTAGAGGGTGATGAATGAAGGCAAGAGACAGGAAAAAGAATATTGTGGAACTGTCATGCCTCAAGGTTTTATATGGTTACATTTTTGGACTTATGTGTAAACATAAGAAGTATACAATTCTTTGTGCCTATTTTTAAAAATATATTCTAATTTTTAAATGTTTTTTCATCATATTCTGTAGGATCTTAAAGTTCAACATGTCAATACTTGATGAAAAATACCTGTTCCATGTTATGCCTAAGATGTTTGATATTCAGACAGATAGTGAGGTCAAGCTTAATAGCCTAGGTTGTATGGTAATAACAATAAGTTTGTCTTCTGGATGGTTAACAACCTAAGTTTGCAGACCAAAATTAGAGAAAAAGTAGGGCTACAAGGAAAGCCCACATTTTGGCCCTAGCCTTCCAAGGTCAATTAAGACTCAGGACATATGAGAACTTGTACTGTAACATCATGTAACTCAGTAGTGTCCCAAATTTTCTGATCAAGGAGATTATGGGGCCAAAGAGGAAAGTGATCAATGATGTAGAGTGTGCCTAAGGAGAGTCACATGGAGAGAAAACATTCTCTCAGGCTTTCACAGAGAGCACATTGGCCAAGCAATGGCCGTGACTCATGACTGACAAAGGATTTACAATCTGAGTTACAGGATCTCGGGATAAATCCTGAGGGGATTTCACTTACCTTATCAGACCCAAAAGCTACAACTCTTGTCTCGTAGGTCTTGCTTTACCTTGGTCTTAACCATCCAGCAGAAAAGTATAAAAATGAAATATAAGAAGTAAAGCCATGCTGTTATGTTGAACTGTAGGGTACTCAGGTCAACAATTTCTGACATTGCCAGTGAAGCAGAAGACCCAATACTATTATGGACTACTGGACTCTTTTAGAATATTTTGCTGAGTTTACATACCTATAATATTCAAATAACAGAACTTAACAAAAAAGGTGATACAGATGAATGTCCACTTTGTATCTGTGTATTCAAAGCGGTTAGGATAGACATATAGTTACATTCTCTTAATGAATAGAGGGATTTTTTCTAATGGTATTTGTAAATAGGATATCATGTCTGCCTCTTGTACAGAAATTAAGCACTAGGAAGAATGTATGCAATGTGTTAATTATTGAAACTCTCCTACCGATTTGGTTTGAAACTGTCTCATTGCTATTTGTTTCTCAATAAAATTATGGAATAAAATAAATAAATCATCCTTCTGGTCTTTTTTCTCTTGATTCCCAACATAAATCTGGTTAAAAGCCCCCAGTAACAGCCATGCCACCTCCCAATATTTGGTTGCTTTGAAATATCTTTTGAAAGATTAATCAGTCCACCATGCTTAATCTCATTCTCAGGCAAAGTTCTCTGGATATGAACAAAATTCAGATAAACTTTGGGCCAAGCCATAACATGTTAAATCATCCATAGTCCAACAACCAATGCAATCCTTCTTCCCAGCAGAAACCTCCCCAGCCTCATCTCTGTAGGCAGGTTTTCTATGAGCCTTCTGGTGTCTGAGCTCTGACCAGAATCTCCCAAACAGAACAGGCAAAGCTTTTTTCAGATCTTGGCAAGTAGGCAACACATCCTTGAGACTTTCTGATCTCTTCTCATAAGCCATTCCCAAAAGCTTTGAATCCACATGATCAGGTTTAGTCATAGCAATAACCCCACTCTTGGTATGAAATTCTGTCTCAGTTACCTTCTCTCATTGCTGGGACAAATACCCAACACTCAAAATTAAGAAGGAAAAATTTATTTAGCTCTCAGTTACTGGAGGTTTCAGTCCATACTCCACTGGCTCCAAAGCAGTGTGGCACATGGCAGAGAGTAACCTTCCGTGGTGGTGGCAGAGAGCAAAAGGGAGGAGCAGCAGCAACAATTGCAACAGAGAGAATGTCTGTCTCCCTTAAATTGTATTCAGGCTATCCAGCCCAGACTGGGGAAGTACTCTTATCCATAATTGCAGCAGTACTATGACCCATAATCCCAGTGGGTCATGAGAATATCTTAAACTCTAAAAGTGCCTGCCCCATGACTGCATGAGGCTTTGGGGGAGACAACTAGACACAAACCATAACAATAACCAAAAAAATGACTAGTAGCTTTTTTAAAACTCTGCTTTATTATAAAACCATGAATGTCTATGGTAGAATTTTTTTTTTCTTTTCTGAGACAGGATTTCACTATGCAGCTCAGGCTGGCCTCAAAATCACTTTGCAGCCCAGTCTGGCCTTGAACTCACAACAATCTTCCTACCTCAGCCTCCCATGTGCTGGGACATGTAAAAAATGTAGAAAATACAAATAAACAAAATTAAGAAATTAAAAGCCATTTACATACCTCATCAGTGTATGATCATATACATCCTTCCCACATTTCTCACTATGAATATTTATGTATCTTGTAAGATACCATTTAACAAATTACATCTATGCCTGAATGCATTAGTCATTAAATACAAATGTTACAATTCACGGTACTCATTCTGTAACACTACTCAGTATTAGTTATATAAATTTTAATAAAATACAGAAAAAATGTTGAACCTTCAGACATGTGAACAAGTAAATGGGTAACAAAAACACAGAAATTACTAAAAAATTACAGTATGTTTAGGTATGTAGGTAGACAGACAATTATATATAATTATATGTATTTCTTCACCCTTGTGATTGTATCAGAGTATGACAATATTGTTTACAATAAAGATCAAATGCTTTTAGAAAGTTTTAGGATTTAACAAAATTGTAACTTACATAATGAAGTTTTTAGATCTAGATAAATGACACAACAAAGTTATGTTATGCATATTTAATATCATTAACAATAGAAAATGACAAAGGATAGCTAATATCTGGATGAAGGCTCAAACTGAAACACACCACTTAGTGTATATATTTTCTGCAACTAGAGAAGATATACAATTCTCCTTATTTCAGAAGGCATTAATTAGTGTGTCAAAGTTCCTAAAGAAAAGTACTGACTTGAAATTATTAGCATTGCCTATGATCTTCATAAATATTTGGGAAGAATTGAGGAGGTAGGGGTGGCAAGTTAGATCAGTAGATTAAGCACCTGCTTTGGCAAGCTCAGGAATGAGGGTTCAATCCCCAGTCTGCATGCCATTCCAGTCCAGCCCCTGGGGTGCATTGAGCCAACAATTGAGATTGGGCATGGTGGTGCACTCCTGCAATCCCAGTGCTGGGGAGGGTGAAAACAGGAGGATCACTGTGAGTCAGAGCTGCATATTGAGACTCTGTACCAAATACATAAAATGAAAAAAAAAAGAAGAATAGAGGAGGTAACTTCAAAATACCTTATCTCTCCATGAAAGAAAAAAAATAGTAAGAAATTGTGTTATTTTCCTGAACAGATTTTTAATCCTGATGAACATATTATAAAACTTCCTGATTGCATTTTCATAGATAATGGAGGGAGAGGACTGACTTTAAGATAGTAAGTCTATATCATTAGGTTGGGCCCACTACCTTAGGATTTCAAGAAAAATCTCATAATTCCTTAGAATATTAAACATTACTTGGGGAGGAGGAGAAATTAATCCTTTTTGGTTTATTTAAATTTTCAAAAAATCCTAAATGCTTAGATAGAATGATTTGACAGAAAAATTGTATCAAAAGTTTTGCTATAGCTAAATATTTTTATTCATTGTCATGATAGTCTCATCCTATATTAAAATACTATTTTCTCAACAAGATTTCATTTCTTCATATAACAAAGCTACATATGGTCAATGCATTGAAGAGCTACCAAAAGTGATACTATTTAACCATAAATACATATTTCATTATTAAACAATCCTCAGTTTTATACTAAAAGGATTTTTCTTTAAAAATATAATATTTTTAATAAATTGATGAAAGTACTCTTGAGTAAACATAGAATTTATGAAATGAAGGTCAAATTAAATTTACATTATCTCTTCAGTGGAAATAGGTTAAAATATTGAAACACCCACATAACTTTGGGTTTGTGCTTTGAGTCAATTCAAATTCCTTAACTGCTAGACACTTGCTCTTATGAATCGTCAGAGAAATACTTTAAAGTGTGCCTGGCACCACTGAGTGATGATGTGGCATAAAAGAAAGTTATGGGAATAAATATGAAGCTGACTCCAAAACACTTGAGCCATTCCTTATTCCAGGCTTCAAACATCCCTGATGAAGCAATGGAAATCAATCATTTCCTCGGCATGACGCTTGACCTTCAAAAAAAGCGTGAAAATGATTTGCTGCAACTTTATACAGAGGTGCAAAGAGACCTTCATTAATAGTCTACTCAGGGTATGTCATGTTTTTACCAAAGTGATCTTGAAAACACCTTCAAAGGAGCAGAGATCAAAATATGACTAAAACAGCATCTGATTAGCTCTCCATGATTCAGCCTTTCCAAATTTCAACAAAAATACACAAATGAAGACAAAGAAAGAGATGAAATTTTATCAAAATTCTAAGAAATAGTACTGTCAACTCTTTCTCTAAATACTTACAGGAAGTTCTAATAAATACATTACAAATACAGTTGAATAAAGAATCACAACTTTTAGACAATTCATGATTTAATGATTTCCAGAGAGAACGCAGAAAAGTCCGATCTTCACTGACTTACGAGTCCTGATTCAAATGCTCAGCTTCCACAATTTACTACTGAATAATACTTTACATATACAGTTCTGATCCCAATCCAAACAGTTTTGCTAAAATCTTAGCATTGACATACTAAAGTTTGAAGACCATTGATTACCATGAAAATTATTTTTCAACAAAAAATAAAATAAAGACATACACATAAAGATATAAGAGATTACACTCTAAATGCAGGAATATGACAAGACTAATATCTCTGCATCTAGTTCTCAGATTCTACATGCAGATGTTATGAAGACTTTCTCAATTAAAGTTGTTACATACATTCCACAGGAACTGTCTTATTGTCCCATACTTCTAGGTAAACCCTGGCATTGAAGTCCCCAGAAAGAATCAACACCACATTAGTTTACAGAGAATACATCAGGGTTAAAAGATTATTTGAAAGTATGTGAGTCAACAGAAAATATATATTTTCAGAGAACATTTTGAGATCAGAAGTAGCAACTTTTTGGTTTTCAATCTAGGAATTAAACCAGGTATAATTCCTACTCAAATTAACAAAAGGAAAAGAAAAAGTCTACCCTTAACTTTGTAAAACTTTTTTTAGTCATGGGAAAACTCACCAATTATTTAGAAAAAGAGATTTATTTATTTATTTATTTATTTATTTATTTACTAATTTTATTGAGAAACAAATAGCAATGAGACAGTTTCAAAACAGGTTAGTAGGACAGTTACAATAATTAATACA
>NW_004524670.1:3213509-3229103 GCF_000260255.1 Octodon degus
TTGTTTTTTGATATTCAGATAGATAGTGATATTAAGCTTAACTGCCTCTGTTACAAGGTAATAATATTATTAAGCTGCTCTTCTTGATGTTTAACAACTAAAATTTCCAGGGCAAAAATTAGAAAGATCTTGATATGACTAAGTATTAACTAAAAAAAAGAGCCTATATGCAAATCTCACACCATACCTACATAGTCCTGGTTTATCTGTATCAAATTAACTCACCAACATAAGGGCATCTATAAGCATTTGGAAGAAAAATGTTTATCAGGAAAACCCTTATGGATAAGCCACTCTTGGAACAACTGTGACGAACTCTTTCCCAGAGGGAACAGTCAGAATACTGTTACTCAGTTCGCCAGAGTAACACGAGCTTGCAGTCAAGAAGGAGTGGCAGAATTGTGCAAGTCAGGTTCTGCTGTCTGAGCTGAGAACAACTTCTCCCTCCGGCTGCTGATGCAATCAGTAGAACCAGGACAGGACCCAGAAGAAATGGACAGAAAGCTAAATGAAAAGGTTTA
The DNA here is from genome assembly GCF_000260255.1 of Octodon degus. NCBI lineage: Eukaryota > Metazoa > Chordata > Mammalia > Rodentia > Octodontidae > Octodon > Octodon degus. The sequence continues at coordinate 3,214,031 of NW_004524670.1, forward strand.
AAAACTGTACAGTAAGTAAAAGCTCTAAATGTAATAATACAGTTTAAGGAGTAATGCACTTAATTTTATTAACATATAAATTATTAATTATTAATTTTATTAACATATAATTATTTTCAATATACAAGTATTTTTAAGAAGTGTATGAAATGGTATCCTTAGAGCAATCCAATGAATCACTTGGGAATCTGAAATATAAATTTTAAAAGTGATTCACATCCATGGAGAAGATTTGTATTCATGAAAGCCATGTAACTTAGATGAATTATATGTTTTCTCAGACTGGTTCAAGCATTGTCTGAATATAAAATAGGCTCAAAATTGGTGACTCTTAAATGTGATTTGGGTTCTCTTCACTATAGACAGACCTCATAAATCTATGGATGTGTGAGATTAGTAACTGGGAGTGCATATTAAGCACCTGAATGAATAAAAAAGAAATATAATCTGTGGGGAGGAGGCAGAAAGGAGAGAAATGTATGCAAGGAATTAGGACAAGGAATGTTTAAAACAGGGAGACCTTTTTACACCTTTTCACCTATGGTTTAAGCTAATAATTCCTCAATGATTTTAAAAAGGGCTTATATGGAGAGTTGCATTATAATTTAAAGGTAAGATTCATCACTAAGTGCCATGAGTGACCTTAAATATGTTCCAATAAATTTTCACTCCCAGACCCTGAGTGAAGTGCATTACTATGGACACAAATTAAAGATATATGTGCATATGTTAAATACATAAACATGAATTAACTTAATTGAGGAGGTACAAAACAATCTCTGGGGGAGGAATAATTGAGACCTCCTTTGAAAAACAAGATTTCAACATGAAGCATGAAACAACATAAATGAAAACAGCATAAAGCTATAAATGTGTAAATGATGGAGTCTATGAGAGTAATTTTGAGTAGGGATGAGTGTGAGGTCAAGCTAAGAATGAACATTAAGATATCTTCTATAAGAAATAATTCAGTGGGGCAAAGACGTCAAACATTGGAAGCACTGGAGATGATTCCAACATGCAATAGACACAGGTCATGGGCACTGGCTCCCTGAGAAGGTAGCCAGCCGAACACTGTCAGCTCAGAAAAACCTCCCAGTTATGTCATTGAAAGGTTAAAGAGAAGAATACCAAAAGATGAGTACAGGAAGAACTTACTGGTTGAACCAGTAAGAAAAGGCATTTAGCCCAATCACAGCACCACAAAAAAAAAAAAAAAAAGATGAAGAAGGAAGGAAAGAAAATGGGCTGTGAGGGAAGAAAAAAGACTACTTCTATCCATTAAAATTTTAAGAAATGGACTGGGAAGATAGCTCAGCTGCATAAGTGCCTGCCTAGTAAGTACAAGGTCCGAAGTTCATTCACCAGTACCAAAAATAAAATACAATTTTAAGAAACAAAAGAAAAAGGAGAGAGACAGACAGAGACAGAGACAGAGAAGGAGGAAAGAATGGAGGTGCAGGAGGGAGAGACAGAAAGACAGACAGACAGAGACAAAAAGAGAGAGAGAAAGAGACAGTGAGACAGAAAAGGACAGAGAGAAGAAAAGAATGAAAGAAAGAAAGAAAGAAAGAAAGAAAGAAAGAAAGAAAGAAAGAAAGAAAGAAAGAAAGAAAGAAAGAAAAGAGAGAGAGGGAGCTAAAACAGAATTTATGAAGTGTTTGTGACACAGATTTGGAGTGGGAACCTAAAAGGCTTGGGCAGTAAACTGGTCGGAAAAATATCTCAATTTAAATAAAGACATCCACCTCTCTTTCATTACCATCTTGTATGTGTTAACACAGTTCTACCTGAGAAAATTCTTTGAAACTTACATTTGTATAAAACTTTAGTGACCCAGAGGACCTGTTATCAGATCCATGAGCACCCTGGAACTAGAATTACTGTGAATTATTGATGAATATAATGCAATAGTTATCATAGTATTAGGACAAGTTGGTTTGAGATTATTTTAACTACTTGATAAAAATTAATGTAATTTAATCTTTATTTATAATTCCAATACATCAAATCAGTTTGGGCCTGGTACAAGAATCTAGGTAGAATTCTTACATGCTGTTATGGTTTGTGTCTTAGTGTCCTCCAAAGCCTCATGTGGTCATGGAGGTGGGCTGCTTGGAGGTGGCTACATTTAGAGTTTGTAATTGATTCCTTGTCTACTGAATTAGATCATGAGTGCTGTACCAGCCCTAGGGCAGGTAGCCTGCACACACTGTAAGGAAGGAAAAGAGGCTTGCTCTCCCACTTTTGCTCTTGTTGCTTATGATGTCTCTTGTTACCATAACTGTTGCCCATCTGCCAAGCCACCCTGCCTTGGACCCAGATAATCATGGTCTGAAAATCCTCAGTCTACCATAGCAAGCTCCAACTGCACCATCTCTCTGGACACATTGCTCACTACTACCTACCTCACCATCTTCAAGTCAGTTTTCATCTTCAATTTTTTTTTTCTCATTCAAAGCATACTTTGATTCTGAGAACTTTACAGATAATATTTTTCTTTCCCTGCTAATTTGCCTAATTCCACCTTACTTTGTGGGCTTACATGGGCATTGTTCCTTCAGCCTCACAGCACCCTGTGCTTTCCATGTCATAGAACTCACTGAGCTTTTCTGTGCAAAGTCCCACACCCAGTCCACGAACCAAGGACCAGGCATTCGAAATGCACCACACACATTCCTGAACTCACAGGTACCACCAGACCTTATGGGCATAATGCTATGGTTTTCTCTATGCATTCACAGCTGCAATAGGATTTTATGGATAAATTAGGTACTATAAGAGATTAAAACATTATAATAAAATAGAACAATTATAACAACATGCCCTAATAAAAGTTATTTCAAATATGTCAATTGTTTATTTGAGGTTCTTTTCATTTAATAATTTCAAGTTTTAATTCCAAGTAGAATTTGGCACACACTAGACCTCAATAAATGGTTGTCAGTTCAACAAATAAATGAGTGAAGACACAGAAAAGTTCTTAAGATATCCAGGGATTATGTTATGTTCAGCATCAATCAAAACAAGTATCAATTCTGAGAATGTAATAAAATTTCAGAGCACAATGTCCTTAAGGGGAAGAGCACCTCAGAGAAATTTAAAACATACACACAAGCATACACACACACACACACACACACACACACACACACTCCACAAAATTGAAGCCATCAAAATTACAACAAGTAGTTTAATTTGCACTTGCTTGCATTGTCTAATTTTTTTTAAATGCGATGTTATATGAAACTAAATATTAAGTAGAAGACCTAAGAATAAGTAGGCTAGGATAACTGAGTGGGAATAAAGACATAAACTGCCATAAAGTCCTCTTTAAAAAACTTCATTCAAAAACTAAATTTGTTTTTTGCTTTTATTTCCTGGGGATTTAGCAAGCTTAAAATCATTGAAGTTAAATATTTCTCCTGAAATAGTTAATTATAAATATAGGAGTAGTCTTTATATCATCTTTTGTCACACCATGAAGGTAACATATAATAATTAATGCCAGATACTACATGTAGCGCTTTACTGAAACATTTTGCATGCCAGGAAAGAATCTTGATCTTAACTTGTGTTCATGAAAGCAGAGCTCATATCAATCTGTAGTTTCTCACTGGTTGATTTGTACTGATTGATCCAGATACCTCCTGATACATTCCTGCCTGGGTACGAATTGCTGGGTCATTATGGCATGGACTCAACATAGCTGAGTCCCAAGAGAAGATGGCTTATCTTCCCAGTGACTATTTCTTCCTCCTCCCTCTTACACTTTCTGCACTGTCAAAGGAAGTCCCATTAAGCTCCTTGCACACCCACCCCTCAAACTCTGCCCCTAACAAAAGTCCTTATAACCCAGCTCTTTTTGTCTCAGGCCAGAGGATCTCTGCCACTTTCATGGTATCTTCTCTCTGTCCTCAGTAAATGCCTCTCTTTTCTATTTTTGCCTCTTGTCTGCACTGAAAAACCTAACACCTCCTTAGCTACCTTAATTGCTAAGCCAGGATAATTTATCTTCCATTACTTACAATGACTAATAATCACATTCAGTTGCCTGCTAATAGTCAACTGATTTATAATTAAATATTTTATTATAATTATAATTAAAAATACTTTTAGAGTCTGTGAACCTGATGTTTGGTAGTATTTGTTCATTTCTAGATAAAGCAAGCATGATTTTTTAATGTATGACAATAGAACAGCAGAGAAGTTTGAAGCTCTAGAGAATAAAGTCAACAGGATTGAAATGTCTGTATTTAAATAAAGACCTCATGCCTTCTGCACTGTGTGAAATTAATTGAGTTGCCTATAAAACAGGCATGTATGCTTAGCATTATCAGTGTGTTTTCTATCTGGTGCACCATGAAATGTGTCATACTGGAAACTGGCATAATTCTAATTGATATTGACCCATGTCAGATGTGGATTGAATCACTAATGGAAAATACCTAACCACTAAAATTTTATTCTAAAATACTTCAGAGCTGAATTAATCCAGCTAACTTGTAACCCATCCTTTGGAATAAACCCTTATTTATTTAACTACATAAAAATGCAGGATAGAAGACAAAGTAGAAAGAAGACAACTAAATTCAGATTCAGAATTCAGAAATATGCATGACCTTGAACAACTCAGTTTACAATCCAAAGTCTCAATTTACACATCTTTAAAATAAGTATGTCTTCATACTGTATTTAAAGTCCACTTTTTAAAAAATATATTAACATTCAATCATTAATATGATGACATTTCTAAATTTACCAAGAATACACTATACAATAGACTCCATTATTAGAATATATGGCTTATTTCTCCTGGAAGCAGTGCATTTTCTCAAAGATATTTCATTTTTATCATATCTTTATGTCTTTTCCATGTGAACAGTGATTATTTTAATAAAAATAGATACTGTGGGGATGGGAATCTAATGTTTTATCAAATAATTTTAATACATTTGTTTGAGTTCAATGTTCCTGAAGTTATTGTTGATCAAATGTCATTTGGCTAATTGATAAATTTCTAACACCTCATCCAAATTAACATCTGCTAGAGACTTTTATTTAGAGAAATTCTGCAGCTTTAGTAATTGTATTTCTTGCTTTAATAATTGCTGTTGGCATTATATAATAAAAGTACATTGGTTTTAGGATGGTACTGATACAAAGCTATTTAAATATATTAACATTACAGTCTTACACTGAAATTTGCTTGGAATAACAAATTCAAATGCCAGAGTGAGTTGACCCAAGCAATTACACTAACATGTACAAACAATATATGGTATATTATTGCTTGCTAGCAAGATGGAATCATTTTGTGTTGACCACTATTGCCCTGCATCTGATCTGTGTGTTCATGTGCTGAATACTAAAAACATAGATAGCATAAAGAAAAATACAGCTAAAGGGAGTAAAAGAAGCTTCTGTGTCTTATTATACACATAAGTAAAATTATTGGTACTTTTTCTAAAAGCCATTTTTAATGGAAATTCTATGTTAAATATGAATTCTTTAATCTAGTGTACAAGGCCACTTATGTCCTCACCCTGTACAACTCTACCTTTTTTGCTTGCTATTTCCTCATTTTGCATTCTACCTTAGTCACACTGACCTACTTTAGACTTCTCAGCATGTCATGCTTTGTTTCCTCTGAGCTAGTTACCGTCCCCTCTGTTCTTCCTTCTTCTGTACCTATAAAACTTCTCTTATTAATCTCAGAGCCTCAGCTCCACTACTTCTTCTTTTTTTCTTTATAATATGTTTAGTACAGGGACTACAGGGTCTCACTATGTAGATCAGACTCAGTAATTCTCCTGTTTTCAGTCTCCCAAGTACTAGGATTGCAGGTGCACACCACTATGTCCTGTCTCAATCACCATCTCAGTGCACCCTAGGGCTGGGGCTGGAACAGCAGGCTGGGGATCGAACTCTGGCCACTGTGCACCAAGCAGGTGCTTTTGCTGGCTGAGCTATATGGCTGGCTCCACTCCTTCTTGTTTGGCCCAGTATTTTATTCAAGAAACGCACACATATAGTAAAGATGGTCCTGAGCTCTTATGATTAAATGCATTAAACAAACCAATTAGAAATAGTTTAAATTCTATTAAGGGAATATAAACTTTTGTAGGGCTGCCTAAGGGTAACCAAAACTGGAGACAGACTGGGGGTGTGGATGTCACTCAGATACTCCCTTGAGGACTAAGTTAGCCATTTACTCATCTGGGACCTTGATGAAAATATTGCCCGATTTTGCATCCCTCACATTCTTAGGATGTGATCCTGAGAGCATTTCCCCAAACTTCCTAGTCAAAGTTTGTTTCCCCAGGAACATGACTTAATACAGAAAGGAAAGGAAATTAACATCCCAGAAAAGAGTTAAAAGATAAGCTGGAGTTAACCCATTTTAGGCAGTGGGGAAAATCCTCCATACAATAACCATATGCAAATATCCAAAAGAGAAAGGGAAACCTATTGTGTTTTGTTTGTTTGATCATGAAGATTTAATGAGGTGATACCAGAGGAACATGAAGCTAGATATTGTAACAAAATCTGAACCATGAAAGACTTAAATTAGTCATGGAGTAACCCAATCTGTCTGATGCTTAATCCGCCATCACCTAAGACTTTGTAAATTCTTTGCCTCTCATGTAGAAACTAGATACTTAAAACATAAATAAGGAATTCAGATTTGGCTAACCATATTACAGCATCAGATAAGGTTTTGCATTGCATATTGCAAAGGATATAATTCCATAAATTCTTCATTGGTATATTATCATTTGTGATAGTTTTTGAACATCCACACAAGTTCTATCTACTAATACTCCCCATCAAAGATCTTAGAATGGTACAATTATATTCTCATCATGCCTCTGGATAAGAAATATTTGAATCTCCTTACCCAGTTGCCTACGTCCACTTAGCTGATAAGTGGCTGTATTGGTCATCATTTCCATTAATGAGATGCAAAAGCCACTCACAATTTAAAGGAGGAGAAGATTAATATGGTTTATGTTTCGGTCCATGGTCAGATGGCTTAAAGGTAATAAGGAGGCAGAAGGTCATGGCACAGTAGACTGCTTAGTTCATGGAGGTGGGGAAGCATATCAGGGAAGAGGAGGAGATGGAAAAAAACATAGATCCCAAGTGCATGCCTCCCTGGCCCTCCAGACACACCTGGAAGTATGCCCCATCAATCCCCAGGCTGATTCCAAAGCCCATCAAAACACATACTTTTCCCTAACTACTACATTACCCTTCTCAACTACCTAATCACCCTTGTCAACTTGCATCACAATCTCCTTAAATTATACTCTATCTCCAAATAGCTCATTCTAACATAATACAGCTATTCCACATACAACTGGAAAAACAAAGACCTCTTCCACAAAGTCTCAACAGTTCTCAAAACTTTCAGCAGTCCAATCTCATAAGACTCAAGACAAACTCTTGGCTATGAACTTTGGTAAAAATAAAAACCAAGCTGCATAACCCCAAAGTACAGTGGTGTAAGGTAAACATTTCCATTCCAAAAAGGAAGGATGGTTGAATAGAAAGGAAGAGGACCAAAGACCAAAACTCATCAAAGAAAACATTAAGTCCTGTAGTTCCATATCTTGGATCCAAGGCACACAGCAATATGAATTTCAAAGCACTCAGATGCCCCACTGCTGTGGCCGGTTGAAGCACACATGGTCTCTCTGGGGTTGACTCAACTTGCAGCCTGAGGCTTTCCTAGGAAATTGTTCTGGGTTCCAGGCATCTCCCTTCCTGGGATCTCCATTCCACCTTTGCCTTTATTTCCACAGCTTCACACACAGCTCTCTGAGAAGGTACTTGCCTATCTTCTCAGGCCTTCCTTTGAAATCTAGGTTGAAGCTCCATGACTTCACAATTTTAATATTCTATATATACACAAAATATGAATCTTTTGACCTATGCAATTGATGAGGTTCGCTGATTTATGAGATGTTCTCAAGGCATTTTTTCATCTGGTACTTCTACAAAGTACTTGGTTTGCTTTTAATGACACTAACTTATTCAATACTAACACATCTTTTGGCCCCAATTTTGCACATGGTTCCTCCTGGACCAACATTGTTTTTATTTTTTTCCTTTTGCTTTGTCTTTTGCCCTTGATGTTCACTATAAATCTATTTGAAAGCAGTCAGCAGTACTCATGCCTTTCTGAATATTGGGTTTTTATACTTTTATTTGTCAAATTAGTCCACTGCATCCAAGTCTTAGAATATGTGCAAAATGTATGTAAATTTTTTGGAAGAATATAAGTCACACACTTCAGTTTAAATATCAGTGATGTTCTTGGTCCCAACTGAAGGGTCATAAGCATAGCCTCCACTTCTTACATTCTTATCAATATCATGGTCTTCTGAGCTCCAACCAAAATCATCCAGCAGACTTTGTTTATAGTACTGTATGGCTTGTCTAGCCTGCATCTACATACATTTGCAAATTCTTTCCTCAAAATACTAAAAAGTTCTCAACCACATGGTTGAGTACAATCACAGTAATAACCCCACTTGTCTGGTATGAATTTTCTGTATTGGTCATCTTTCCCATCATGGAGACACTACTTGCCACCAACAACTTACAGGAATAAATGTTCAGTTGCATTCATGTTTCAGTTTGTAATTTTCTACATAAATGTGTGGTAAAACAAGGCTCAGTTCACAAAGGAACTAGAGCAAAGAAGTACAGAGAGAACATGGTAAGGCACAAAACAGCTCTCCCAAGGCTACACCTTCCTGACAAGCTTGGAAACATCTTGAAGGATTTTCCATCAATCCCTAGAGGCAGATAGAAAAGCCATTCAATCTTGCCACTCTTCCCTAACTGCTATAGTGGCTTTACCCTAATTAAAGAATGGCTAAAGTAATATGTTGTATGTCATATGCTCTAAACAATCAAGTGCTATTGAAGAAATTTAAACAAAGGAATGACTATTTCTATTCAATAATATATGGAATATATTAAACAATAGCATTATTGCCAAGAAAAACAAATGAAGTATAAGAAATGAAAGGAAAGAAAACCAGGAACTTTATTAGAGATATAAACTTATTTCTATAAATGGTCAGCATATCTCCAAATTAAAAACTAGTAATAAGCATTTCTAAAATTAAACTATACACAGTTTCAGGTAAAAATGGCAGGTATTGGTTGGGGAGATAGCTCAGTGGCATAAACACCTGCCTGTGGAGCACCAACGTGCTGAGTTCAATTCTCAGTACAAAAATAAAAGAAAAAAGAAAGAACAGTTGTGTTGAACTCTTTTCCTTGTGTGATTCCTAAAATATCAGGAAAGCTTATGAACTTTTTTTTTTTAATTTTTTTTTATTTTTATTTTTTTTTAATTTTTTTTTATTTATTAGAGAGAGAGAGAGAGAGAGAGAGAGAGAGAGAGAGAGAGAGAGAGAGAGAGAGAGAGGGGTGAGAGAGAGAGGCCAGCTCAGCCCACCAGGGGGCGGGGCTGGCTGGCATGTGGTGCTGGGGGATTGAACCGCAGTCCCTGATGCTTTGCTAAGCTTGTTCCAAGTAGGTGCCCTAGACCACTGAGCCATCTCTCCAGCCCTTATGAACTTTTTTACATACTCCTAATTTAGGTTAGAGATACAGGCTCAGAGCCTTGGGCATTTCTGTACTGCCCAGGCAGGGTTCCATATGGTGTTTTTCTTGATTCCCATTTTAATTTAAATGGAAATTTCACAATGTCCAGAGCCCTTGATGTCCTGCAAATAAAGGAGGATGTTCTCAAGTTCCTTGCCACAAGAACCCACCTAGGTTGCATGAACTGGATTTCCACATGAAGCAATATATCTACAAAAGGAAAAGTGATGGAATCTACATCATAAATCTGAAGCGGACTTGGGAGAAGCTCCTCCTGGCAGCTCAAGCCATAGTGGCCACTGAAAACCCCGCTGATGTCAGCATCATATCCTCTAGGAACACTTGCCAGTGAGCTGTGCTACAGTTTGTTGCTGCCACTGGAGCTCCTCCTATGGCTGGCTGCTTCACTCCTGGAACCTTCTCTAACCAGATCCAGGCAGCCTTCAGAAAGCCATGTCTTCTGGTTGGTTACTGACCTCAGGGCTGACCACCAACCCCTCACGGAGGCATCTTATGTCAATCTGCCAATTATTGCTCTGTGCAACACAGATTCTCCTCTGCACTATGTGAACATTGCCATCCCGTGCAACAATAAGGGAGCTCACTCTGTGGATCTGATGTGGTAGATGCTGGCCTGGGAAGTGCTGCACATGTGGGGCACCGTCTCCCATGGACAACCATGGGAAGTCATGCCTGGTCTCTTCTTCTACCAGGATCTGAAGAGATTGAAAAAGGAAGAGCAGGCTGCTGCTGAAAAAGGCTGTGACCAAGGAGGAATTTCAGTGTGAATGGACTGCACCAGCTCCAGAGTTCACTGCTGCTCAGCCTGAGGTCACAGACTGGTCCGAGGGCATGAAGGTGCCCTCTGTGCCCATTCAGCAGTTTCCTACTGAAGACTGGAGTGTTCAGCCAGCCACAGATCGGTCTTCAGCCCCCACTGCACAGGCCACTGAGTGGGTAGGAACCACCACCAAGTAGTCTCAAGCTGTTCTGCTGATGCTTCAGCAAAATAGGAATGAGGCTGATGAAAACTAAAACAATTTCTTAAAAAAAAGAGGAATGCCATGGATTTCAAAGAAATACATGCAGACCCTTTCCAGGAGATGAGTATATAATGTAATTTTCTATACCCTTGTCTTTTATTAGAAATGTTTCCTACTTTTATTAATTCCATCTCTGCCTAATTGTAGTAAAGGCTACTATCTATTAAAAACACTTCCACCCACTCTTAGATTGAGCAACACAGTACCATGGTATCCTTCCCCTTCCAACCCAAAGAAATATTGGATAAAATATTGTAGGAGACACACAGTGAGGACTAAGTTCTAATTGATGTTCTCTGAGAGCACAAAGGAGAAAAACAACAAGCTGCACTCAATGTGGAGGCATGCTTGCACATGACAAGTGTCAGGGAAGAGTCAACACAGCCAAAATCCGGTTGTTCACCTGAGTATATACTATAGATAATGGGAGGCAGATCAATCCTCTGCTACTCTAAATGCTTGCTTCCATGTCTAAGTATATAAAAATCAGGTTCACTAAATGTTCAGAGTTTTTTGTCCATTAGACACAAGAGCCTCCAGCCCTCTTGCAAACTTATGTCTGTCTTGTCTCGTTTGTCCCCTCCAGTTAGGCAGTCCTACTAGGCTGATTTCCTATAGAATACAAACATAATAAAATGAGACTAAATATGGTTCTTAACTGAGTTTTTAAACAATAAATATTCTTTTTACATTTTCCTTTTTGGGCTTAATATGCATATTTCTGTTGTTATTGTTGCAATAAATGAATGTGACACTAAGACAATGTTATTGCAACTCAGAGGGACTTCTGTTAGCCGAAGACCCTACAATTAATTATATAAGGTTCAATACTCATCTGAAAACCATAAAGTAGGTCAACAATTCATGTGAGTTAGATATGGCTGAGAATCCTGCATACACACATAACCTTAAAAGTTCTGCTTATTGATAGACATCTTGAACTAAATTGACAAACCACACATAACCCAGGGAAAGTCCAGAAAGTGTATCTACTTTGAAGCACCGGGTTCAGGGCATAAACAACCCATACTTAGAAACAGGGTAAAAATCTTATTTGGATTACTTAAACAGGTCAGGAATCCCCAACTCAGAAATCAATTATAAACAACTTCTGAACTCTTTCAAACCTTAGGGAGCCCAGAAAGAAGAAAAATGTTGCCTAAGTAGCGATCTCTTAATGAGGAGTACACAAAACGGGAAGAGAATTGGTCTGAGAGAAGCCTCAGCAGCACAATCAATAGAAAGCTAGTGTCACTACAGAAAAATAAAAGATTCAAAAGTGGTTGTGACAAAATTTTTATATTAAAAAGAATTGATATAGGGGTAACTGAAGAGGCAAATGTTCAAAACAAGATAATAAAACATCTAAAACTGCTTTATACTTAGCGCAACTCAAAATTCAGTGAAATATTTAAATGTCACTTTACATTGCAATATACGAACTGGAAAAAGAGACCTGAAGATGTCACACAAGTAAAGAACAAAATGTGAATGCCCTGCAAGAGAGTTCTAATGGTGCTGACAATGCAGAGAATTTTTTTTAAAGTTGTACCCACCTAGTTAAGCCATTATCGATGTGTGTTATCCATCTTTCCATAACTATAACTAAATATGAGATAATTAACCTAAAAAGATAAAACGTTTATTTCACAGATGTAGGAAGCTATTTACAATTAACACAGTGTTATATAAATGAATATTCTTATAGAAGGCAAAAACAAGAATAACAAATATAAACACAGGAAATCAAAAGAAACAACATCCCTAACTATATTTGCCACAAAATATCTCTAATTTTATAATGGAACAGGACTAGCATTTATTACCACTGTGGAAAGCTGTCATTATATTAATTAGTAATTATACAATTATTTAAAATATATTTATGTATTTTAAATTATATATAATTTGCTTCATGATGTTTGTTATACTTTCTATTTATAATGTCAGCCAGTATAATCTGGTTTCCTATAATAATATGCTTCTAAATTAAAAATAAATCCTGATCCATTAAAGAAAAATAACCAAACTAAATAAACACAAATGAAAATGTCAGGCAAATTTCTGCATCACAGAGAAGAGACACAAGTCAGATAATCTTGTATAATATCTGCCTCATAATTCTCTCTTATAACATTGAGTTCTAAAAGTTCAGGGGCTAGTCAGATAGCTTCTGGGCAGAAGTACCTGCCTGGCAAGAGCAAAGTCCCAAGTTTGATCCCCAGTACCACATGTCATATGAGCTGGAACCCTGGGCAGGCAGGGCTGACCTTGAAACCTAGTGTGGTGGCCTGCACTTGTAATCCCAGCTCTGGGGAGGCTTAGACAGGAGAATTATTATGAGTCCAAACTACGTAGTGAGACCCTGTATCAAAAGGAAGAAAGAAAGGAAGGAAGAAAGGAGGGAAGGAAGGAAGGAAGGAAGGAAGGAAGGAAGGAAGAAAGAAAGAAAGAAAGAAAGAAAGAAAGAAAGAAAGAAAGAAAGAAAGAAAAGTGTTTACAATATGATGTAAGCTCTTCCATAAAATATTGTCCACTATGAAGAGAGCGGTAATGACACAAAAATAAAATGCACCAGGGAGTATTCCACTGACCAGTTAATTAAAACATTATTGTTTACTGAGATTGTTTTAAAACAGTCAGTTATGACATAAGAGTAAATACATTTTGAGTTCTAAAAGATTCATTAGGAAAATGGAAACATTGAGAATGATGTAAGCTAAAATAAAGACTGTACCATAGGAAGGACAGAAGAGCTCGGTCTAGAATATATAATTCATCTCTAACTGGATTTGCACTTACTCTGTAAAATCCATTTATCTGCATCAGTTTTAAACATAATCTGTACAGATTGATGGAAGGAATAAAAAAAGAGATGTAAATGATACTCGCATCCCTTATTTGCCAACTCTTACTTCTAAAATTCTCTTTTTACAATTTGCAAGAAAAGTTTTTAAATTATTTATTTATTTATTCATTTACTTGATACAGAGTCTCACCACACAGTTTGGATTCCTAGTGATCCTTTTGTCTCAGCCTTCCAAGAGCTGGGATTGCAGGCATGGGCCACCATGCCCTGTTTGGGGGGTACTCAGGCATGCAATACCAGAAATTAAACTCAGGTACTTGTACTTGCCAGGCACCTTAGACCACTCCCCACAATTTTCAAATTTAAAAAACTCATTATTATTTTCTGGCTATTAAAAATATTTCAGTATTGCTAAAAATGAAAAAAAATACTATTTGGTCTTGAATGTTTGTATCTATTCCATTAGGGCTTTCCTCATATATTTTCATAATTTGTTCTGTATGGTTCAGAAAATTGTAAAATCTTCCAGATCATATATTCTACAAGTGTAATGGCAAACAATACTTATGTTCTTGGGCACTACATTAATATCTCTATCTAAGGTTTATCATCTTGGGAATATATTTTGAGTTTTCAATGGATGTGATGCATATGATTTTTAAAATATCAATATAAACTATCGCACTATGCTTACTAAATTTTATATTGTGATCACTCATCTTTGCTACTCAAATGTCTGCAAAAGCATGTGTGAAACAATAAACATCTTTATTTAGATTTCCTTTTAAGATAAAATTATCTTTATCAGTAAATTTATTTATTTATTTTTTCCATGATTTTATCGACAGTCAAATAGCAATGTGATACTTTCAAATCAAATTGAAGGGGCCAAGGAGATAGCTCAGTGGAATAAGTACTTCCCAGCAAGCACAAGGGTCTGAGTTAAATCCCCGGTTCCCCCCAAAAAAGAAGAAAAAAATCAAATCAAATTGGTAGGACAGGTTCAATAATTAATACTTGCATACTGTCCTCTTAGTGGTTATTTGCTTTACAAGATGCAGACATGATATCCTATTTACCAACACTATTACAACAAATCTCTATATTCATTAAGAGAATGGAGCTATATATCTCTCCTAACCACTTTGAATACACAGATACAAAATGGACATTCATTTATATATCTTCTTTTTTGTTTACTTCCATCATTTGAATATTATAGGTGTGTTAACTAAGCAAAATATTCTTAAAGATTCCAGTAATCCAGAATAGTAATGGGTCTTCCACTTCACTGGCAGTGTCAGAAATTGTTGACATGAGTCTCCTACAGCTCAACATAAAAACATGGCTTTACTTTTTGTACTTTGTTTTTATATTTTTCTGCTGGATAGTTAAGACCAAGATAAAGAAAGATCTATGCAACAAGAGTTGTAACTTTTGGATCTGATAAGGTCAGTGAAATACCCTCAGGATTTATCTGGAGATCCTGTACCTCAGACTGTAGATCCTTTGTCAGTGTCAGCCATGTGGATGAGTCACGGCCATTGCTTGGCCAATGTGCTCTCTGTGAAAGCCTGAGAGAATGTTTTCTCTC
>NW_004524670.1:3234968-3244236 GCF_000260255.1 Octodon degus
CAATGGTGTCTTTCAGGTCAGAAAGTCTATTTTCCCTTTCACGCAAACGGTTTTGCCAGCTTGTGATTGAGGTTTAATTTCCTGTATACCACTTTGAACCTGTTTCATAGATTCTATTTCTTTCCTAAATTGTTTATTCAGGGGTTCCATCATTTTTATATTCTCCCCTATTTTTTTTATCAGTGTATTCTTTAGAAGCACTTAGTTACTTCTTTGATTATAGTTACCACTACATTTTTTATTTCTGAAATTATTTCTGATCTGATTTCTTCTATACATTTCTGCAATTGATTCTTTACTGTCAACACTATTATTTCCGAGATATCTGGCGTGTGATTTCCAGTTTCCCCAGTGCTAGTGTTTTCTGCAGTTGTACTGGGTGGACTCAGGGCCTGAGACTGCATTTTGTTCCGTCTCTTTGTCATTTCGTATACCACTGTCTTCTGTCTGACCTTTGGTGTAGAGCTTAGATAGAGTTATTACCTCAGCACCAGGTCCGGATCTACGAAGTTCAGATTCCTCCAGGTGGGTGTTATTTGGATCTGGCTGCTGTGCTCCACTTCTTTCTGCTGTAGCCATTAGAGTTGAACCCTTTGTGTCTCTCTAGGAAGATGTTCTGCTCCTGAATCAGCTGGGTGGGTCTTGCCTCTAGTCTCTATGCAGGGAGTTCTGCTGAAGGGTTCATGCTGGGCCTGCCCTCTGGGTCTATTCAGGATGCCGCGGCCTCGGTCACTTGCCAGGCCTGCGCTCCGGGTCTGTTCAGGATCTGTTCCGGATCCCACGGCCTCCAGTCGTCTCACTCACTCACCGGGCCTGCGCTCCTGGTCTGTTCAGGATCCAGAGGGCCCCAGGTCATCTCACTCACTCGCCAGGCCTACGCTCTGGGTCTATTCAGGATCTTGTGGCCTGGGTCGTCTCTCTCACTCGCTGGGCCTGCGCTCTGGGTCTGTTCAGGATCCCACAGCCTGGGTCGTCTCACTCACTCGCCAGGCCTGCGCTCTGGGTCTGTTCAGGATCCCGTGGTCCCGGTCGTCTCTCTCACTCGCTGGGCCTGCGCTCTGCCTCTGTTCAGGATCCCGCGGCCCAGTCGTCTCACTCACTCGCTGGGCCTGCACTCTGTCTCTGTTCAGGATCCTGCGGCCCAGTCGTCTCACTCACTCGCCGGGCCTGCCTCTGGGTCTGTTCAGGATCCCGCGGGCCTGGGTCATCTCACTCACTCGCCAGGCCTGCGCTCTGGGTCTGTTCAGGATCCCACAGGCCTGGGTGGTCTCTCTCACTCCCAGAGTATTTTTATTAAACCAGTATTTTTTGATTTCTCAATTCTGTATCTAAAGGAAGAGTCACATAAATTCTCTATATTGCTCTTTTCTATAACTGAAAATACATCTTTCTAGACAACAAATAATCAGTGTCTCATTTTCAATATAGTACTATTATTTTCATTGTTAGAAACTGGAAAGTATTCAAAATTGTTTCTCATTTTTTTTTTTACAATAAGTTACCAACTAGGGAAAGTAACATTCACATGAGAGGATAGATCATTAAAGCAGCATTATCATTTAAATCAATATACCTTTCTGATAAATATATAAATTAGTTTAATTAAAATTTACAGTTTATATTTAACAATCAAGTATAATGGGGAAAGCCTAGCATTTAGAAGATCATAAGGTCCAGATATGCACTGCAGTGTTTTCTTCAGATTGGGTTTCCTCCCTATGTTTCTATGTTTCTGTAGTTGATTCTTTACTTCAGGTGTTATGATTTCAGGGAATTCTTTTTTAATTTCAGAAAAAAAATTCCACTCTAAGTTCCTCTATAACTTTCTGCTGTTGCTTATTTACTATCGACACTATTAATTCGTACTTTTGAGCTGAGCTAGTGTCCTCTGCATTTGTTCTGGGTGGGCATTGGGTTTCCTCCATATGTTTCTGCATTTGATTCTTTACTGCAGATGCTATTAATTCAGGGATTTATTTTTTTCATTTCAAATCTGAGTTCCTCTATACCCTTCTGTAGTTGTTTCTTTACTGCAGATGCTATTAATTCAGGGATTTATTTTTTCATTTCCAATCTGAGTTCCTCTATACCTTTCTGTAGTTGTTTCTTTATTACAGAAGCTGTTGATTCATTGATTTCAGCTGTGTTGTTTCTAATTTGTTCTGTGTTAGTGTCCTCTCCACTTGTTATGGGTGGGCTTGGGGTTTAAGATTGCATTTTGCTCTTTTTCATTGTCATTTTCTGTAGCACTGTCTTCTGACCTTTGTTGTAGAGCTTTGATGCAGTTATAACCTTAGCACCTACTGAAATTCAGGTACAAAGTTTGGATTTATCCTACTGTTCCTGGTTTGGTTCTGGCTGCTGTGCTCAGCTCCTTCCTGCTGCTGCCCTTGGGAGTGATCCTGTTGTGCCCCTCTGGCCAGATGTTCTGCTCCTGGAATAGCTGGGTGGCTTTGTCCCCTACTCTTTCTGCAGAGATTGCAGCTGCAATGTTTCACCCCAGGCCTGTATGCCAGTCCTGAACTGATTTTGGAGGGGATAAGTAGGAGTAGCAGGAGAGGAAGCTTTACCACACACTCACCAGGCCTGAGTTAGGGCTAGATCTGGGGGTCTCCAGAATGTGACAGAAATTCACACTTGGCAGGTGGGGTGGAGTGGTGCTGTGGAGTGGTGGGGACTCCCAAAGGGGTGGAAGAGGGTCTCACTCATGCTGTTCCTGGGCTTGGACCAGCAGTTCCCCCTGGTGCAGCTTAACTGCAAGTTTTCCCCCACACTCACTAGGCTTAGCCTAGGACTGGATCTGGGAGTTCCCAGAATGCAGCAGAAATTCTCACTCAGCGGGCTTGGTGTGGGGGTGCTGCATAGTAGTAAGGGTGTCCCAAGAGGGTGTAAGAGCATCTCATCCATGCTGCACCTATGCTGGGACCAGCAGGTCCCACCGGCACAGGGTAGCAGGAAGCTCTCCCACACTCTCACCCAGTAAATTTATGTTTAAAAATGAAAAAGCATGCCAGTGGTTTACTTTTATTGGCATTAACAGATTGAGGCCTTCATATTTACATGGGATAATGCATCAAGTATTATAGAAACAAATCTGATTGTATCTCAAAATAATTCGTACTAGAGCTGTTAGTACTGTACCTTTTTAGCTATTTGAAGAGACTTTCCTCAAACTGTCTCCTAGTCCTCACATTTAGGACTAGATTTGCTTTAGCATCATTATAGAATAATGTTTACTTTTTCCATATTTCTTGTCTCCATTAATAATACATGAAATTGAGTTTTCAGTGAATAATTACATTGATATTTCAATTAAACTAGACACTATGATTATTATGTGCTTTTTACAGACCAAGAAACTAAGGCTTGGGCCAGCCAAATCATTCAGCAGATTAAAGCACCTGCTTAGGCGGATGCAGGTGCCAGGGTTCAATCCCTGGTATGTGCCCCAGGGGCGCACTGAGACTGTGATTGAGATAGTGCGTGGGGGCATGCACCTGTAATCCCAGTGCTTGAAAGCCTGAAAACAGGAGCAGCATTACCAGTCCAATCTACATAGTGAGACCCTGTATACCCTGTACTAAATACATGAAGAAGAAGAAGAAGAAGAAGAAGAAGAAGAAGAAGAAGAAGAAGAAGAAGAAGAAGAAGAAGAAGAGGAAGAAAGCAGCTAAGGCTTGAAATACTAACTTTTCTGTCTGAGGTCATCGTGCTTATCAGTGAAAAGCATGACTCAAAAGTAACAGGAGCCCGGCATTTGGAGTCTATGCAGGATTCATCTACTGCAGAGCTTTAGACAGGCCACTTACCCTTTTATTTTTCCCGAGAATTTTCTGTGAAGTGAATATCTGGAATTTCTAAACCTTTCTATAGTTTCTCAAAATTCCAAAATATTAAGATAGATCTTTTGCCAAAGGGAAAGGAACCAAGAGCTAGTAGAACAGGGGGAAAGAAATGAAAAACGAATGGGGATGAGGCATGTGTGTACTGACTCCTCAGAAGGAGCGCAGTCTTTACACACCACAAACACAGGCAAACAAGATTTTTTAAACATTGAAACAAAACATTAATAAAGGTCTTAAAAAGTAACATGAATAATGAAACTTCAGCCACTTGGAAATGACATTACACAGGGTTGAAAGGGAGAAAGGAGCACTTATACCTTCTGACAGCCCCTTATTTTCATGCCCTATATTTTTGTAAGTTGTTTAAGTTTCATGAAACTTTCTATCTTGTAATCAAGGTTACTTAGCAAAAATATAACTAAGCATGAGTTTTAAAATAGTTACATAAATCCGCAAAGCTTTTTAGAATTGGCCATCTCTGAAACACTTTTCTGTCACATCATTAGTTACAATTTAAGCATCAGGATATGTGGGCTCTCTAAGCAGCTCTGTAAAGCTCTGGGCCAGTATGAGAGTGACAGCAGCACTATATAAGCTACTGCAGAGTTTCCTGTTGAGCTTGATAAACGTGTAGCTCTGAATCTGTCTCTGTATTGCTTGTACATTTGTTCAAGAAAGAAAATACACAGAGATAAGGATCTCAAAAATAGATGATTACTATAATACTATATTAAGTACCATAATAAGGACCATTTAAAGTACTGTCAGATTCTTTTAACATAGTAAACTGTCACCCACCTTTCTTCAGTTAATAGAAAAAAAATAGCAAAAATGGTAAGGGCCAAATAACATATTATTTCCCATGCAATACAATCAATATAGGAATAATCATTATAAGCATTAGAACAAAGTAAATAAATACATAGTATAAAGTATTTATAGCACTATTTACTATAATCAGTCATCATTAAGTTTACATGTAAGACACAGGAGAAGTTAAATTATTTTATAATTTATACAACTAGTAATAAAAGTCCTATGAAAAAAGAATCACTGAAATAGATGGACTAAGTGCTTTCTGTGAAATCTACAAGAACTGTTTCTGAAGAGGTGATGAATTAATTTAATTCATCCAGTAATCTAAGATAGATGATATAGATAGATATAGATATAGATATAGATATATAGATATAATGTTAGAACAGTGATCTGTCAAATAAGTTCTTGTTTTCTTGTCTGAAGACAGGATTTTATATGACACTATGGACTACATATAGCCCTGCAAGTACCATATGCTCAAATCTTTGAGTGTTACTCAACCAGTTTAAGGGAAACCAATGCATGAGCAAGGATAACACATGCCGAACATTTTATAGAAACTGAAAATAGTAAATATGGTCTGAAGGTATTTCTTTCACTATTTAAATATTTTCCATTTCTTGAATAAACTAACATTGCTACCTAAAATGTTCAGATACATTTTTAGACTTGAGTTCTCATTGATTGTTTTGTCCCTTCCCATTTTCTGTTCATAGCTGACAACCCTCTGAAGCTCAGTATGGAGGGTTTTTTCAGGACTCTTCCATCAGGTTTACATTATCATTATAAAACCACTAGGAAGTTTTCTGTATTTCTTCACACTCTCAAAAGGAAATTACATTGTTGAAAATACTGTATCAGATATGAAAGTTTAAATGAATGCATTACCTAAGCCAGTTGCTCAGTTTATCTCAATATTTCCTTAGTGTATTTTTCTGTATATGTATTTTCCATGTTCTGAATTTCCTTGAGTCAGTTAATAATGGGGTTTTATATAAAATATAAAATGATTATATTAGGGCCAGGGATAAAGCTCAGAGGCACAGCATCTGTCTGGTATGTACGAGGTCATGAGTTTGATTCCTGGTATATAAAGAAAGATTATATTAATCATAGTTCTCTAAACAAAAAGGAACAGTTGACTATTATGTGTGGGATAAGGAGATATAAATGAAAGAATCGTTTTACACAATTTTGAGGACTAAAAAGTGTGAAGACTTCAGAACAGGCTAGGAGGTGGAAAACTCAGGCATGATTTCTGTTATAGCCTTGAGTAAGAATTACTTGTTATCTGGGAAACCTACATTTTTGTTTCTAAAACCTTCGACTTCTTGGATGAGCCCATCCATCTCATCAAGAGTAAATGTATTTACTTAAAAATCAACTGATAATAACTTTTGATTTTATTTTTTAATTACAGAAATCACTGTTAGCACTTTTACAACATCTCCAAGTGAAGCAAACATACAGATGCTATATCGTAGTCCAGTTCATACAAGTATTTCAACCATCAACTTAATTATGACATTTGAGGTTAACTGATACTGGGTTCATTGAGGACTATATCTGTCAGCTTAGTCTAAGGTTATTCTGCAGTAACTAAAGATCTGGACTCCCAAGGATGACAAAAATCATGGGTATTACACCAGTACTCTACTGTCTTTCTTCTGTGAGTTATTACACTGTCCCTTCTCATTTTCATTTCAAGACCCAGGTTAGCATATTACCCTCACTATGGAATATTACTAGTCTCAAAGCAGAAAGAAAACAGAGGTGGTGAATTCCAGGATAGATTTTGCACTTTGGTTATGTAACTTATATTCATAATACATTACCCAGAGCACTTCACATAGTCAAGCCTATTGTGGAGTTAGAAAAGAAGAAATAAAATCTCTTAGTCAGGCACAGCATAGAAGGTTATGAGGCCAAACTTGAAAACAATAGACAATAATATAAACTACTCCATTACAAAAGACAAGCAAATAATGTGAAGAATAGTATTGTACATCATAAGAGCAATTTTGCATGTAAATAAAAATTATTTTTAAATGTTTATATAATTTTAACCTTCTATAAAACTGTTGTTAATAATCATGTGCAAATAAAAATGTATAGGAAGTAGTGTAACTTTAATGAGTTTATAATGTGATAAAGTGTTTTTTATTTATTTTTTAAAGTGTGAACATGGTTAGTAGTTTTGAATAGGTTCTTCTACTTTTTATTTGTGTATGATTATTAATTCCAAATTAGTACATTTAAAAATATGATTTTATAAGCTACAAGCTATTCAAGATAAAAATGTCAAATAAGTACAGGTATTGCATTCTTCCCTTCTCCCCTCCCCCTTAACCTGCATTAATTATGATAGAAATGCAAAACTGCACATTACTTTTAAGGCTAAAGTTTCAAAATTCTTGAATATGTGAAGAGTGTTTGCTAGACATAATGTGGACTAGATGATCTTAGGAAATAATGTAGTGGAGTGTGTGTTATTCATCTTCAAAAAAGCATTATAACTTCTTTACAATAACTATTTGGGGATCCTAGACCCCAGCATAACTATTTTTGATGTAAGGTATTATAGATAAGATCAGAAAAAATGAAATATAAAGAGCATTTTACTTGAGGCCCTTTTCTACTACAGATATACAGCTTAAGCATGTCTAAATTGACTGATACAAATAGCAGGCCCTGAAACACGACATTTGTAATGGCAATTGTGTCCATTTTATGCTTCAGCAATAAAAAAAACTCCATTAATAGCATACAAACATGGTAATAATTTTAGGTATTTTTATTGACCCACAAAGACTGATGTCTAGATAACTACATAAAACACAGTCATATAAAGCAATAATATAAAGGTAGTAAGACTTTTTCAAATCAGAAAATAGGAAAAGATATGAATTTCATGGTAGGGAAATAACTTCTACATCTGTTATTAAATATCATTTATAAATTAGTGACCAATTCAATAAAAAGGATAGCAGAAACTATTTTTCACACACATATGCTTCTACAGATACACACAAAACAACAAACATCTCAACAGATTCAGCATTTGTCATTACTAGGGCTTCCAGGGAAGCTGGACTCTAAATGATTCCTTTGTCCAAGGTTTTCCCTTGGATAGAACAGTGTGATCACGTTTGGCCCCAGTTTCTGACTTCAAGGAAGTAAATCTACCTCCACCCTAGATGGAGGCATTGACTTGCTTCTGGTACCTGTGCAGGTACTCTGAAAGAAATGGTGAGCCTCGTCCAAAGAATCTCGACTGTTTCCAAAAGGGAGCCCTACTTCACGCTCAGTTTATGTGTCTTTCCTGTCAGAAGGCTTTCGCCCCACATGTATTTCAAGACCCAGGCCCACAGGCAATCCCTATTGGTTTCAGCTCTCCATGTATTTTTCACTTTCAGTTCCTATTTGCTACTCTGACATATCTGTTGCAGTTATACCACAGTGTCCCTTCATTCATTTCCAACATGGCTGCAAATGTAAGTATATGCAATTGCAAGATGACTGTGACTTTTGTCTATAAGAAGAGGGTATTTGCTTAATTATCCTGATTATATTATATGGAGATAATCATATAGAACAAAGATTCTATATGCTGTTATTCTCTCCACTGCATACAATGATTCCAATTTGCTCCCTTTACATTCAAATATCAGTATTGTTTTCCACTATTAGCTTTAAGATTTTTGATTTTCAATATATTTGGTACAGGGTCTCACTATGCTCCAACTCCTCCTATTTTCAGCCTCCCATTGCTGGGACTATAGGTGTGCTCCACCACACCAGTCTCAGTGGCCGACTCAACATGCTCAGATGCCAGGCTAATGTGGCATGTGGAGGCAGGGATCTAACCCTGGTCCCTGCACTTGCCTAAGCAGGCGTTTAGTCCACTGAGCTATGTTGTTGGACCAAGACTTTTAAGTTTACTCAATTTGTAAGGAAGTCCTGTGCTTGCTTCAGCAGCACTTGGAGAAGGCCCTTTGCCACTTTTCCAACAGTCCAATATTTTTCCAGATATATTTTTTACCTTGATAGAATTGCTTGCTATGTAGATTCAGGGAGTACACACACACAACAATACCACAAGTAATATTTACATTTCAACAGGCTATTCACATTTCTTATGCAGAATACATGTTAGGGGAAGACTTTAAAATTAAATATTTAAGATTTTTACATCTGTAAAGAAATATATCTAAGATGATGGAAATACAATATTAAGTATAGTAATGAAGTTTATGAAATCTAACCTAGTCATGATGAATTGATTCAATAAAGTAGTTCCATTTCCCTAAAAACATGATTCTAGGACTGATTCCCAAAATTAAATGCTTACTAATTGTGTTGGGAGTGTCGCGCACGACCTCGCCAGCAAGGACGATGCAACACACAGCTCTTCCTTCAGCGGTTTATTCAGGCTCCTAACAGTAAGTTTCTTATGCTCTCTCTCACCCTTTTCCCTCGAGCCCTCGGCCTATATATGATCCCGAGCCCAATCCCAGTGCGCCACATGGGGATTGCCCATGGGTCCAGCCTATGTGGAAGCAAATCATGACAGCAGCCCTGGCCATATAAGGAGTTGTTGTGCA
>NW_004524670.1:3248521-3258302 GCF_000260255.1 Octodon degus
TTCTAAATCTAATGATAGGAAGGCACTGTTGCCGCCCGAAGATCCAAAACCCTTGTCGCCTCTCTCACACGCCATGGCGGGAAACCGGTCATGCAGACTGGGTAAAATTACTAGCTGTGCAATACGGTCTCCTGGGGAGATGGCGACAATTCCTTTTGGTGCCTCGGCCATAACCTTAACAATGCCTGTATAGTCTGGATCAATGACTCCTGGGTGGACGTGTAGTCCTTTCAAGGTAGAGGAGGATCTTCCAATAAGTAATCCAACTGTTCCCTGTTCTAGGGGCCCCCAAAAATCAGTCTCCACCGGTTGGACCCCCATTTGTGGTGTCAATACGAGTCTGGAGGCGGCACGGAGGTCCAGCCCTGCGGAGCCTGATGTGGCTCTCCGAGGTTCCTCGGCGGTCTGAGGGAGGGCCACGATTCCAGACCGTGCTCCCCACACCTGGTCTCCATTGCCCCATATATTTGTGGGCCCTGGGGTCGAGGGCCCCATGACCCGTTTTTTGAACCCAACACTGCTGGTTTTTGATTTATGAGGTTACCATCAGCATCCTTTACCGACCGACACTCCCTTGCCCAATGCCTGCCCTTCCTGCACCTGGGACACAGGCCCAGTTGTCTCCCGCTTGCGTTTGTCGTGGCGGGACCCTGTTCTTTCTTGGGGCAATTCCTCTTTAGGTGACCTTGCCCACCACATCTAAGGCATGTGCCACCTACTTTTCCACCCCCCTTTTGACTCCGGGTCAATTGTATCACCGCCGCCGCAATGCCAGTATTGGAGAGAGGGCCTCCTATGTCCCGACAAAGTTTCATCCAGGCCTCTAGGCCTTTGCTCTTATACGGGGCAATTGTGGTCTGGCATTCCTTTGTGCATTGCTCAAATACTAATTGATTTACCAGGGGCATCGCGTCCTCTATGTTCCTAAAGATCTTCCCTGCAGACTCCATCATATGGGCCACGAAGTCTGAGAACGACTCAGTGAGGCCCTGTGTGATCTTAGTGAGGTTACCCCCCACCTCCCCTCTATTGGGTAAGGACTTCCAGGCCCTGATGGCACACCGATTAATTTGTTCATAAACTTGCTGCAGGTAGCCCATCTGCTGATTGGCAAATCGGCCCTGACCCAGCAGCATATCTCGGTCCCAAGCAGGGTTGCCCGCTGCTTGATTGGCAGCAGCTTCCTCACTTGTGAACTCAATTAGGAAGGTTCTCCAATCAAGGTATTGGCTGGGGCCCAAAGACGCCCGGGCCAGTCCATTCCAATCCCCGGGGGTCATACAGAAGCGGTTTAGGGCTTCCACCTGGGAGAGAGTGAATGCGGCCGAGACTCCATAAGTCCTAACAGATTCAGCCAATGATTTAATGGTTTTGAAATCCAGGGGATCATGGTATCTATTACCTTGGGCATCTTGGAAGACTGGATAGGCCAGTGAGAGTTCACCCTGGACCATCTTCCACACCCCTGGATTAAAGGACCGCCCAGATCGGCCTCCTCCCCCCTCATCATAGGAAGGTGGAGCCAAGGGCTTCGCCTCTATCCTGAAACCTGGTTCCTGTTTCTTTTTGGATTCCTTCCTCCTTTTGGGTATTTCTCCTGTCATACTCAACTGCCTGAGTGCCTCAGCGAGGGCGCAGTCATCTTCCGTATCATTATCTGAGTCAGAATCCTCCTCAGAACTCTCGGTTTCCTCCCTCTCTGAGCTGGAAGATGCAAACTTGCCCAGGTCAGGGTATAATCTCCTTCTTGGTTTCACTCTCTCCATTTCCCAATCTCTCTCTTTCTCACTGGGAGCCTTTTCACTAGCTGCCTTCTCCAATCTTTCCTCCTGTAATTGTTCTAACACTGCCTGAGTGCCTCTCTTCAATTTAAGTTTCCTGGATAAAAGTAGCTCTTGTAAAGCCAGAAAAATTGGGTGCGACGTGTTTGCGCCCATGACAGAAATTTATACTTTCACTTTGTAGTTCACTCATAGGCAAACCGGATTCACTTGTAGGCGAACCTTGGCGCTCCTACCTTATCTACAGATAGGAGCCCTAAACCCCGCTTTTGTCGTGGATCCCCAACTTACCCAGGGACTTACCGGTGCACCCCCTGACCGCTGAAGGTTCTGAGCTGATGGCTTGAGATGGATCCCCGCATGGACCACCACTTGTTGCGCATGACCTCGCCAGCAAGGATGATGCAACACACAGCTCTTCCTTCAGCAGTTTATTCAGGCTCCTAACAGTAAGTTTCTTATGCTCTCTCTCCTCTTTTCCCTTGAGCCCTCGGCCTATACATGATCCCGAGCCCAATCCCAGTGCGCCACGTGGGGATCGCCCATGGGTCCAGCCTATGTGGAAGCAAATCATGACAGCAGCCCTGGCCATATAAGGAGTTGTTGTGCACAGAGAGAGCTCACCCACGGGGGGTGGAAGGCGGAAACCAGCGCCATCCTGTAGGCGCGGTCCTTCGCAGCTCTCCACATGGGAGATTACAAATAATTTTTAATTGTCCAGTCCAAGAAAAAAGACATGATTTTTTTTTTGAGGTTGATTACCTATATGAACACTATTTTTTAGTTCATTGTTGTAGTCTTATCTTAATATTGCCTACATAACAATATAAAGACTAAGAGAATCAGGATACCTAGTAACAGATTTATTTCTTACTCTGCCTACAACTGAGCTGACCCCATATACTCCTCTCAAACTACCATTAAGTTAAGTTGTAAATTTTCTATTATAAATATTGAAACATATTTTCTTTCCCCATATACTGGCTGAGAATCAGTAAATTCTAAATTAATGTATTTAGAAAATTAGATTAAAAATTGATGAAATACATATCTTAGAAAACCTTTTAAAAGTCAAACTTGTAGCCAAGCAGGGTAGCACATGCTTATAAACCCAGCATTGTATGAAGATGAGGTAAAACAATAGTATCATAAGTTTTAGCCCAACCAGGAAGATTTAGTGAAGTAGAGAGACCCTTCTCAAAATAAAAAATTCAGGGAATACAAACCAATGAGAGGATCTTGAGTTCAATCCACAGTACCATTAACTAAATGAGTATATTTTTTGGAAGGGAAAGGGAAATATAGAAATTCCTCTACTGTCTCTAAAATATTATCTTAATAAGAATTGTCTCATTAGGGGCCAGAGAGATACCTCAGCAGACTAAAACACCTTCTTAGGCAAGTTTAGTCAAGCACAAGGATCACAGTTCTATCCCAAGCACCACATGCTGTGCCAGCCCCATCCCCAGGGCAGGCTGAGCGAGCCAGAGGCTGAGCTTAGTGGCTCACACCTGTAACCCCAGCACTGGGGAGGCTGAAAATGGGAGGATCACTATGAGTCAGAGCTGCATAGTGAAACCCTGCAACAACCAAATACATTGAAAAAAGAAAAGAAGAAGAATTATTCTCATTAAACAAGGTTAATATTACAAGTTTAGGGAATTACTTGTTTTCCAGAAGATGGGAGTTAGGCCCATGTCTCTTACAATGTAAATGACATGTGTTTGAAAAATACATATTCTAAATAAATTTTTGACAAACCTAGCAATCAAAACATACAATGCCAAATTTCTGCTCATTAAAAATAGAAATTCAGGCTGGGGGAGATAGCTTGGTGGTCTAAGCACCTGCCTGGCAAGCACAGAGATCCTGTTTAACCCCCAATACCACATGCCGTGCTAGTGCCAGGACCACTGGCACACCTTACTCACACCTTGCCAGCCACCAAAACTGGCTGTGGTGGCACATGCCTGTAATCCCAGTCCTGGGGTGACTTAGACAGGAGGATCATTATGAGTTTAAGCTGTGTAGTGAGACCTGGTACTGAATAAATAAATAAAAGGTTTTTTGAAATTTTAATTAAAAAGAACTTCAATATGTTTCCTTTTATTTTTTCAGTTGGAAAAAAAAAATCCCCAGCTTGTCAACAAGCAGAGAGTGACTGAAGAAACAGGGTCAGGTGAGGTGAGCTGATATTTCACTTGTTTCACATTTGCATTATTGACTTTCATGTTCTGAAATTGCTGAAGAGGAAAAGAAACATCTGTGTTGTCTCAGGTTCACGTAGCATCTTGATAACACTGACAAATAATTCAGAAATTCTTACGATAACATTCTGTCCCTGCCACATGCAATAGGCAATTATTTTTCAGGGATTTTGATGATGTGTGTGATATTGTTTTTACACATCCAGCCTACCTTTTAATAGAAGAGCGCCTATAACTAGCATTCATCAGCCAAGGAAGGAATATGCATCTCTAACAGTTCTCTGTGTAGTTTGTTAACCCTGTAGATAACACAATATGATTAAATACACCCAGATATTGCACCCTCCTACATAGAGACAAGTGGTCTTAAAAAGATATTTTTCTCTGAAATAACTTCTCAAAATAATTAAAGTGTATTATATATTTGGTTTGTTATACAAATGGGAAGACTCAAATACATTTCAGCAAGTCTTGGAGTTGGGGTATTCTACTATAGTCAATTGCAGTATATAAACAACCTGTACATTTCATTAAGAGTCTGTAAATCTAAATAACTTTGCAGAGTGGCTTGCAAAAGTCTGCAGAGCTACAATCTGTGGTCCCAGCACACGCAGGCATGGAGCATTCTTGGTGTCATTTAAGAATTTCGGTGGGCTCTGGGCAGCCTGTGGGACTCTGGTAATCTCTGACATTAGCCCCAAGTGTGCAGGTGTGGACCTTGTGATGGTTCTAGTCCAACCTTTATAAAAACTTAGCAGGACTTGGAGTGACCTGCAGGACTCAGGACAGCTGTGCTCTGTGGGCCCAGCACACACAGGGATGGAGCTTCCCTGGCACCACTTAAAAATGTTGGCAAGCTCTGAGTAGCCTGCAAGACTCTGGTAGTCTCTGATCTTAGCCCCCAGCATGCAGGTGTGGAGCTTGTGCTCCTGCTGATCCAACCTTTTAAGAACTTAGGAGGAATGTATGTGACCCATAGGATCCTGGTGAATCTGGCCAACACCCACCAACCACACTGACGCTTTGTTTAGTGCTGCCCATTTGCCCCCAATAGTAGTAAAAGACATGATGAGTCTTACCCTCCTCCCCACAGTAGAAAAAATTTTCCTGACTCAGGCCTCACCACTCTTCCACCATGTCTAAGTTTGGATGACTACTGGGAGCTTCAAAATATGAAAACAGAGGAGCAAAAGGAAATCTCAATCCTCTAGTATATCTCAGGTCCAAAAAGAAATAACAACAACCATAAAAGAATTGCTTAAGACAACTAAAGAAGACATACATTTAAAAAAATAGAGGAGATTAGAAAAATGATAGAAATGCTGAAAGAACAATACAGGAAAGGATTAGAATGTGTGAAACAGAGACCAGGAAATTAAGAACTCCACTGAAAGCTTGCAAAACTGCTTGAATAAAACTGAAGATAAGGGTCAGGCAGATAGCTCAGTGGACTAAGTGCCTGTATAGGCAAGTGCAGGGACATGCCATGGGGGCCCTGCTGGTGGGTGCGATGAGCTAACCACCAATACTGGGTGTGGTGGTACACAGCTAAATCCCAGTGGAAGCTGAAAACGGAATCACTGTGAGTCTGAGCTACATGGTGAGAACCTGTGCCAAACACATTTTTTAAAAAGGAACTGAAGATAGGCTGTCAGGCTTCAAAGATGGGGTGCAGCTAATGAATGGAAAAACAGATCTTTTCAAACTAATAAGGGACCAGGAAATAACAATCCAGCAGCTACAAGATGATGCAAAGAAAAATATTATAAGAATAATATGTGTCAGTGAAGCAGCAAGATGCCACACAAATGACACAAAAAGACTATTTCTAAAAGTGCTAGCAGAAAATTTTCCAATTATGGGAAAAGAACCTGACATACTGATAAACTAGGCATATAGAAATCCAAACAGCTACAATCACATTAAATCTATATCTAAACACATAATAATCAAGATCTCAGAAATTCAGCAAAAGAATAGAATATTAAGAGTTCCTAGAGAGAAGAAACAGATCACCTACAATAGAAAGCCCATCAGAATCACAGCATGATTGCTCAACACAAACCATCAAATCAAGATCAGCTTGGAGTGAAGTACTTCAGGACCTAAAAGAAAGGAACTTTCAACCCAGATTGATGCACACAGCAAAACTATGTATCAAATTCAATGGCAATATAACATTCTTCCATGTTAAAGAACAACAGTAGAAATTCAGGACCACCAAATCAATGCTACCAAGAGTAGTGACAGATATTCTAGAAAGAGACAGAAGTGATTATACCTTGAATAACAACAGGAAGGTACCAGCAAACAGACCTTGTAATTAAAAAGAGGGAAAAAGTACAAAATCTATAGCAGGAAAATAACATGACAAAGATAAGACAATATGTATCATTTATAACCATCAATGTAAATGGCCTCAATTCATCAATAAAAAGAAACAGCTCAGCACAGTAGATTAAGCAACAAACTCCAACAATATGCTGCATAGAAGAAATACATATAATTAAAAAGGAAATTCACAGACTAAAAGTCAAAGAAAGGATGGAAAACAATCATCCTTGCCACAGAAAATCAGAAAAAAGCAAGGATAGTTATCCTGGTTAATGACAATATGCACTTCAAACCAAAAATCATTCAAATAGACAAAGAAGGTCACTACGTAAGTGTTAAGGGAAAACTGCAAGATGAAGAGGTAACAAATATAAATATATATGCACAAAATATAGGACCACTCACCTACATAGTACCATGTTTAACAGACATGAAATATCAAATAAGGAATAATACAACAGTAATGGGGGACTTTAACATGCCACTGTAACAAAGAGATAGATCAACTGTGCAAAAAATCAGCAAAGAAATAACTGAACTAAACCAAAGTGTGAAGAAATCAAACTTTGTAGATCTTTGTTAGAGCAGATGGACTAACATGGTAGTTAGCCAAGGAGTTATGGAGTACATGAAGTTTATTGCTCTTCTTGAAGTCCAGAACATATAGTTTTTATGTTTGGAACCCTAGTTACCAACCTGCATAGGACATGCTGGAAGAAAATGTTCCCTACAGGTGAACGCATTTTCTTTGTCTTTGTTCATTTCTGTAAGCAATGTGTATCCTTAGGCAATGGCTTCCTTCCTCCACTCTCAGTGCCAGCAACCCACATCTGTCAGTAACAGGCATCTGTCTGTACCTGTTATCCAGCTTTATCGCCCTTTGTGTTTTCAACATTTTAAGGATTTCTGAGATTGTATTGCCTCCACTAGGATGATCCAGAATAGTCTCTCTATCTCAAGGTCCACCTACTTATCCACATCTGGAAAAATCCACTTGCTGTTTAAGGTTGTACATTTGCACTGTTTGGGATTGGACCACGGACTTGACTGGGACTAGCAGTATCAGTGAGCCTGCCCCACTCCTTGCTTCTCCATCATTTGTTTCATGTGGATCTCCAGTAAATGACATATATCATAAAAAAAAAAAATCCTCTCTAAACCAGATGTGAGAGTCTTCTTTTGTAGGCTGTTTAATCTTTATAGGATTATACTCTCAAAACACACTTTTACCACAGAATCTAAATATAGAAAATCAATGTGCCAGTTTCAAATTATTCTTTTTTATTAGTATATGTTTGTAATACATAATAATTACATTCATCTTGGGAATTTGGGATATACAGATCCGATCTTGATCATGTTTGTTCCCCACCCCCTTGTGTTCCCACTTCCTTGTTTCCCAGACCCCCTGACAATCTCAACCTCATTGTTTCCTACCATTTCTCATAATAGAGAAATCATGTGATACTTAACCTTTGATGTTTAATTTATTTCACTTAGAATTACAGTTTTAAGATTCATTCATTTTCCTACAATGGACTCAAAGGTCTTCTTTCTAGGACCGAATAGTACTTCTTTGTGTATTTGCACATGTTCTGTATCTCAGTCATCTATTGCTGAGTGTACAGGACACTTCCATAATTCAGCTATTAAGAGTTTTGCTGGCATAAATATTCACACGTATGTGTCACGGTAAAATGGTGACTTTTAAATCTTTTAGGAAGAACCACAGAAAAAATATAGCTGAGTCAAATAAAGTTTCTATTTTTAGTTTGAGAAATTTCCATATTGATTTCCATAGTTATTGTTCTAGTTTACATTCCTGCCAACAATGCAGAAGGGCTCCTTTTTCTCTACAACCTCAACAGATGTTATGTATCTGTTTTGTTTTAAATTTTCATCTTTTTCAGGCAAGTTTATAAGCACAACAGAGTCTAAGAAGTAAACTAGAATATATCCTCTAGTGGTTTGTGATTCTCAGTATTATGCTTGCTATGTTTAAATTTCTCTCTCATTTTTGAAAGGTAAGTTAATTGGTGATATACCAACACATTATGCCTTTAGAGCATTGAAGATTATTTCCATTACCTTCACATGTATGAGCTTGTGACTGCTTGAAATCCTTATAACTTTTATCCCCAACTTTTGCTAAAAATCCATAATTACTTTCATGCTTCTATTGTAGAGGAGATAGATAGATAGATAGATAGATAGATAGATAGATAGATAGATAGATAGATATCCTACCTGATTTTTATTTTATACTTGAAATGCTTCTTGTAGTCAGATGTTTGTGCAATTCTCTATCTTTAAAGTGTAATAATTCATAGGAAATAGGGAAAAAGACCTTTTTCAAATGCTAAGCACATAAAGAGATAGGGAAAGGTTGAGGGAAGGTAGGTGGAGGAAATAACAATAGAATTGATATGCACTATGTGAAAACACCAACTCCCCATAGGAAATGTAATAATTATGTATGCAAATATGTACTAATAAAACAAAGCTAAAAATTACAATATTTTACCTAAAATAAATATCTTCTTCAGTACTTCTCACTACGAGTGTCATCACATGCAGTGTTATGCGGACATTCACTTTCCTTATAATTGTTTACTTCCTTCAATTTTAATCAGCTTTTCTATTAGATATCTTTCCTTTCAACTATATTAATTGTATGAGTTATATATAAATCATAAATTTTATCTGAAAGCTTTCATATCTTTCTTATTTTTACTCTGTATTCTAAAACATTTTCTTTCAACTACACTCCACATCAATTATTCTGTCTTCAGGAGTTTCAATTTTATACTCTACTGCTTCTAATTTAGTTTTAACATCTATATTGATATCCTCTGTCCCCTTAAATTCATTCCTTTGCTACACCAGAAACCTTCATTTCAATCTATTTTATTATGAGCTTATATTTATCTCCCATTTTACAGAACTTACAATTTAATACTCTGGAGAATACAAATTGTGTTGGCACAGCCTGAAATTCTCTGGTGTAGCCTGTTTGCACAAGTAATTTGTTTGACATGAGAGATTAAAGTCCCTTTTGTACAACTTTCATGAAAATGTAGAAATTACTAATATACGGAAGGTCAGTAACTTGAATCCACAAGTGAAATACTTTGTATTTTCATCAAACATTCCTCATCATACCACTGAGGGGAGGAATGACAGTTTCTGATTATCAGATCCAAAAGCTCTACCAAAGAGGAAGGCAAAAATAAAAAGAAATATATTTTAAGCAATAGTTTTTTCCCTCTTGCTTAAAATAACAGTCAGAGGTATATAATAAGGAAAAGAAAGTGGAGAGGGGGAAGGAGTGAGACGTGTGACTGAAATTTTGGATGGTGGAAATGTGCTGAGAGGGATTTTATAAGACAGACTCCAGGGCCAGGGAGATGGCTCAGTAGGATAAGCACTTGACTGGCAAACACAAGGATCTGAGTTCAA
>NW_004524670.1:3258402-3263000 GCF_000260255.1 Octodon degus
AGCCATGTGGATGAGTCACGGCCATTGCTTGGCCAATGTGCTCTCTGTGAAAGCCTGAGAGAATGTTTTCTCTCCATGTGACTCTCCTTAGGCGCACTCTACATCATCAATCGTTTTGCTTTGGTCCCATAATCTCCTTGATCAGAAAATTTGACACACTACTGAGTTACATGACATTACAGTACAAGATCTCATATGTCCTGAGACTTAATTGACCTTGGAAGGCTAGGGCCAAAATGTTGGCTTTCCTTGTGGCCCTCCTTTTTCTCTAATATTGGTCTGCAAACTTAGGTTGTTCATCTTTCAGAAGACAAGCTTATTGTTATTACTATACAACCTAGGTTGTTAAGCTTAACCTCACTATCTGTCTGAATATCAAACATCTTAGGCATAATGTGGCACAGGCATTTTTCATCAACTATTGATATATTGAACTTTAAGTCCCTATAGAATATGATAAAAAATATTTAAAAATTGGAATATATTTTTATAAATAGGTGTAAATATTTATAAAATTCTTGTTTACATATAAGTCCAAAAATCTAACCATATAAGACCTTGAAGCAGGATAGACCCACAACATTCCTTTTCTTGTCTCTTGCCATCATTCACCACCCCCTTCTTTTTGAACAATCATCTACCTGAGACACAACACAGCAGCAACTAGCATGGCATGACGAGCAGCCTATATTCAGAAGACCAGAATGAACCACACTCCAAGCATGAAACTACTGTTAAGATTACCATATTCAGTGTAATGTTTAGATCTTTAATCCATTTTGATTAGAGCTTAGTGCATGGTGATAGACCTGGGTCAAGTTTGAGTTTTTGGGATATAGAGAGCCAGTTTGTCCAGCACCATTTATTAAGTAGGGCATCTTTCTTCCAGTGAGTATGTTTGATCTCTTTGTCAAAGATAAGGTGGCTGAGTGTATTCGTAGGGGCTTCAGCATCTTCTAATCTATTCCATTGTTCCTCAGGTCTATTTTGTTGCCATTACCATGCTGATTTTATCACAGTAGCCTTGTAGTATCATTTCAACCCTGGAATTCTAATGCCTCCTGCCTTTTCTTTATTGCCCAGCACTGCCATTGCTATTGTAGGTCTTTTCTGGTTCCAGATAAATTTTTGGAATGATTTCTCTACCTCTGTGACATATGTTGGTGGTAGTCTGATAGGGATTGCATTAAATCTGTACAGAAATTTTGGGAGTATGGCCATCTTCACAATGTTGGTTCTTCCTATCCAAGAGCATGGAATATCTTTCCATTTGCTGAAATCCTCTAAGATCTCTTTTTTAAGAGTACTGTAATTTTCCTTGAAAATAACTTTGACTTCTTTAGTTAGGTTAATTCCAAGTATTTCATTTCATTTTCCTCAGGGCTAATGTAAAAGGTATTTTTTCTATAATTTCCCTCTCAATGTGTTTGTTATCTATGTAGATTTGGGTACTGACTTTGTATTCTGCTATGGTAATGAATTTCTGTATTTATTCTAGGAGTTTCTTGGTGGAGTTTTTTGGATCTTCCAAGTAGAGTACCATGTTATCTGCAAATAATGATAATTTAACTTCTTCTTTATGTATTCTTACTCCTTTTATTTCTTTCCCTTGTCTATTGGCTGTACCTAATAATTCCAGAACTGTATTGAATAGGAGTGGTGATAAAGGACATCCTTGTCTTGTACCAGATCTAAGAGTAAAAGATTTCAGTTTTTCCCCATTTAAAATAATGTCAGCCATTGGGTTTTCATAAATGGCTTTTACCAGATTGAAGTAGAGGCTGTCTATTCCAATTTTCTGTAGGACTTTGAACATGAATGAGTGTTGGACTTTGTCAAAAGCCTTTTCTGCATCAATGAAGAATATCATGTGGTTTTTAATTTTTGCTCTATTGATATAGTGTACTACATTTACAGATTTTTGAAAATTGAACCATCCTTGCATCCTTGGGATGAATCCAACCTGGTCATGGTATATGATCTTCTGGATGATTTGCTGTATTCCATTTGCTAGGATTTTATTAAGGATTTTGGCAACTATGTTCATGGGGAAGATTGGCCTGTAGTCCTCTTTCTTAGCTGCATTGTTCTCTGGTTTGGGTATCAGTATAATACTTGCCTCCAGGAATGATTTTGGGAAGATTGCTTCCTTTTCAATTTCACTGAAGAGTTTGCGGAGTATATAGGGACTACATCATCTGTAAATTTCTTGTAGAATTTAGCTATGAATCCATCTGACCTGGACTTTACTTTGGTGGTAGGTTTTTTATTACATCTCGCATTCCATTGGCTGTTATTGGGCTACTGAGAGTGGTTATATCTTGTCAATTTGGCGTTGGTAATTTGTACCTTTCTAGGAATCTGTCCATTCCTTCTGTGTCTTCTATTCTGTTAAGGTAAAGATTCTCAAAGTAGCTATTGATATTCTTCTGAATTTCCACTGGGTCTGTGGAATTTACAACCTTTTCATTTCCTATTGCTTGCATTTGAAATTTTTCTTTCCTCTTTTTGATGAGGTTAGCTAAGGGCTTATCAATTTTATTTAAGCTTTCTAGCAACAGCTTTTTGTTTCATTAATTCTTTGAATTGTTTTCTTCATCTCAACTGAATTAATTTCTGCTCTAATCTTTATGATTTCCTCCCATCTCTGGCCTCTGATTTTGATTTGCTCTTCCTTTTCTAGTTGTTGAAGGTGCAGCATTAGGGTGTTTAATGTTTCCTGTTCTGTTTTCCTAATGTGTGAGTCCACAGCTATGAATTTCCTCTGAGATCTGCTTTCATCACATCCCATAAATTCCAATAAGTTGTTTTTACATTTTCATTGAATTGTAAATATTGTTGAATTTCTTAATTTATATGTGACACATTGGTTGCTGACTAGGGTGTCATTTAATTTCCATGTATTTAGGGATTTTTGTTTTCTTTTCTCAATTATTTACAGTTTCATTGCACTGTGGTCAGATAAAAGGCATGGGATAATTTCTCTTTTCTTGCATATGTGTAAGCATGACCTATGGACCAGTATGTGGTCTATTTTAGAAAATGACCCATGTGCAGCTGAGTAAAATGATTATTCAGCTGTGTTTGGGTGGAACACTCTGTATATGTCCACCAAATCCACCTTTTTAAGCTCTGGTTCAGTTCTGTTATTTCTTTGCTAAGTTTTTGTCTGGTTGACCTATCTTTTGGGGATAACAGGGTGCTAAGGACTCCTGTTAAGATTGTGGTATTGGATATTAGATTTTTCATGTCCATTAAGATTTGCTTAATATAGTTCGGTGCTCCAATGCTTGGTGCATACATATTTATGAGTATTACCTCTTCCTCTTGAATTTTTCCCCTAACCAGTGGCCTTCTTTATTTCACTTGATCATTGTTGGTTTGAAGTTGAGACTGAGAATAGGATTGCTACCCCTGCTTTTCTCTGAGGTGCTGGGGCATGTAGTATTGTATTCTGTCCTTTGACTTTCAGCCTATGAATGTCTTCATAAGTTAAATATGTTTCTTGTATACAGCATATTGTTGGAATTTGTTTCCTAATCTACTGTGCCAGTCTATTTCTCTTAATTGGTGAATTGAGTCCATTTACTTTCATGGCGGGAAATGAGATGTATTGACTTATGATTGACATGTTATTTACCTGTTGTCATTTATTCCTTTTTCTCCTGTGTTTAATTGTTTGCACTATTGATTTGGTTGCTTCTGATCTCATTCGTGGAGTTCTGATCATTTTGGTCCCTCTTTAGAATATCTTTCTTTGGTCCCTTTCTAGAACATCTTTTTAGGATCCTTTTTTGGTTTGGCTTTGTCATCATGAAATTCTTAATTATTCTTTGTCATGGAAGGATTTCACTACTCCATCAAACTTGAAAGAGAGTTTTTCAGGGTATAGTAGTCTGGGCTGGAATTTGTTTTCATAGAGTACCCGGATTACTCTGCTCCATGCTCTTCTTGCCTCCATGGTTTGTGAAGAGAAGTTGGCCATAATTCTGATGGGTTTTCCTTTGAATGTGATCTGCTTCTTTTCTCTAGCGCCTTTCAGTAGATTATTCTTGAAGTGAATTTCTGGGATTTTGACTACTATATGTCTCAGTGTGTTTTTAATTGGGTTGAGGTTATTTGACATTCTGTATGCTTCAGTTACCTGAATGTCACATTATTTCCTCATATTTGAGAAGTTTTCTGCTATTACTTCTGCCCATATATTTTTAATGTCATTTGTATTGACTCCTTCTTTCTCATTGATGCCTATTAGTCTCACATTGTTCATGTTTGCATCCTCTTGAAGGTGATGGATTATTTTTTCCTGCATCCTAGTTGTTTTAAGCAATCCTTTCTTACCTTTTCACTAGCTGCACCAGCATCTTCAAGATCTGAAACTCTGTCTTCACTTTCACTCAAATGGTTTTGCAATCTTGTGATTGAGATTTTAAGTTCCTCTATACCTTGTTGACTCTGCTTCATACGATCTATTTTTGCTCATTCAAGGAATCCATAATTTTTTCTAATCTCTTTCATTTTTTATTAATGTCTTCTTTAGAAGCAGTTATAATTTTTTGTTAGTTCAGAGTATTTTTATTTTTATTTTTATTTATTTT
>NW_004524670.1:3263100-3263921 GCF_000260255.1 Octodon degus
CAGCCTGAGCTACTCAGCTGGTCACTTGGCCAGCGTGGCCAGCCAAGCACCGGGGGACTGTCCGACCTCAATGGCTGCAAAGGCTTGAGCTATCATGATTGCATCCCGTCGCTGCTGGGACCTCATGTGGCAAATACACCACAGGCATGCCAGGGACAGCAGTATCATTAGGACTGCCAAGGCCCCCACCCCCGCCCATTCTTTGAGATGGTCCATGGCTTTTGTCAACAATGACGCGAGTCCCTCTGTGAATCCCGTATCCAAGCAAGTCGAATTCACGGTAGTGACTGCTACTCTCAGTTGTTCCAAAAGGGCGTCAACGGTACTGTTCCACTGTCCTGTGAGGTAGGTGGAAAGCTGGCAAGACAGATTAGCTGCACGAGTGTAATTATTGTACTGCACACTGGTAATACATAGCCCAGGGTACTTCCATTCACAGCCAAGCTGTGCCACCTGCCAAAGGACATGTACTTGTTCTTGAATTAAGTCAATCCTTTGGTTGACTATCAGGAGTCCCCCTTTTAATTGAGCATTAAGCTGTAGTTGAGTGTCTAAAGCTTGTGCCACATTGGAGGACAAATTATTAAGAACGTGAGCTGTTTGAACGGTATGAGTCATTGCTATTGCTGCGGTGGTGGCTCCCTTGGTGGCCAACGCTATAGCAGTAACGATGCTTGCGGTTACCCCAAAATCTCTTTTCTGTCTAATAAGGGTCAGAGCATTGGGAGTCCCAACAGGAACTGGGATCCATCGGGGCATGCAGGAAATAATAGCGTAACTGTATTCGCTAGCATTCCAGCATTGGATATAGAAGCATGTTT
>NW_004524670.1:3264936-3277247 GCF_000260255.1 Octodon degus
CAGGGAGATGGCTCAGTAGGATAAGCACTTGACTGGCAAACACAAGGATCTGAGTTCAATCCCTGGTTCCGCAAAAAAAAAAAAAAAAAAAAAAAAAAAGACAGGAGCTCCAGTACATCCTTTACATTTTTGCTTGTGAGGGGTAGAGGTGGAAAAAAAAATGAGCTGAAATAGATTGGATGCCTTGAATGAAATACTGGTGAATTCTATAAATAAAGTAAGTTTGTATTATTGCATTTCAATTTTAGTGTTGTGAAATATATAAGCTTATTTTATTTCATCTATTTTTGTTCAGATATTTCATGTCACTATGTGTTTTATGGTTATTTGTTTTAAATGAGAATTATTTTAATATTTCTTTATTTCCCAGAAAAATAATGTGGCTAATTTTTTTCTTGTATCCCTTACTGTGCTTTATGTATTTATTTAAAACATAAGATTTATATTAAATATCCAACTCTAAAGTTGAGATATGCCAGGTAGTTTTACCAAAATATTTACTTGTGTTAGTTCTATTTGTTTCATTTTAATCCTGTTTGCTAACTATTTTGATTTTAGAAGGATGGGAAAGATTGGTAAATTTTCCTTAACAGAGGTTCTGTTCCTGGTTTCCAATTTGCATGTATCAAAATTAAACACTGAAGAAGTAACTTAAAAAGAAGTTATGTTGAGTTTGTACTCAGCCTTTACACCTTAACCTTCTCTGCTGGTGCTGGAATTTACTATGATAACAGTGTTAGCTTGTAGGTTGTGCTTTGTCTTTTCTCCTTTCGGCCTTCAAATAAATGGTTTCTATCATACTAAAATATTCTGATATTAAGTATCAGAATTAAATAAAAAATAGCCACATATCATGTCCTAAAGTCACAGCAATAAGATCCTCATTTTTAAAATAGGTATGTATTTTAAGAGTTTGCTAAAATATTTTCCTATCCTGTTCTACAACACAGTATTATCCTCTCAGGCCAGGAAATTCTGCTTGTCTTCTGGGGTCTTCTTTCTATTTAGCTCCATCAAAATCATTTGGAGAATAAGCTGAACAACATTCAAGTTTCAACACCAGCCAAAAGCTTTTTATTTGTCCTTCTCATTTCTCTTCAGTTGTGTATTTCCCATCATCTTTTATTGTGTCATCCACGATACCATGATCTTTGTCTGAATTCCCTCCTGTATGCTTTTTCACCCCTAAAATGTTTGTATATCCTACCAAGACAAGTCTAGGAAAACAAGCAAGCCTAAAGGAACAAGATTGGCACGTTGCCTTAGCAACAGCATCTGGCAGCGGCAGCCAGCTGGGGCTTACAAGGCTCCAGTAGAGAACAATCACACCACTGCCAGCTCCACAAACCTGACAGCACAGAGGGTTCCTCGGCCTGGACCGATGGCAGTTTGTCCCATTCCCCACATGGCATTCACGTCCTGAAATCAACATAGTGAAATGTGCCTTTCAACCTCACAAAAGTGTACTTAACACCACCTAGAAAAGCTACAGAAGCAAGAAACAACTCTGCTGAGGAAGAAGACAAGCTTGGGGAATTGTAGTGAGGTGAAGTAATTGTAAAGCTGCAGCTCCCACCAAGAGCAATAAACTCGGTTCCTCAAATCACTTACCATCGCACTCTAATCACCTTTACAGTGATCTGTGACAGTAAATCAGCAGCCCTGGCTGAGGCAGCCACTCCTGGGACAAGACAAGATAAATACCATTGCTTTCCAAGTACACTGTAAGTGCACACGTTCACAAGGGGGAAGCAGTTCTCTTACCACTCGTGAAAATTACGAAATGTGGGCGCTGTGAGAATCATGGGGCAGCACAAATAGCTGATGTTACTAAAAAGAAGTAAAATAGCTTTAAGGCATAAAAGCGTATATAATCTTTAAATCTACTTTTTTGAGAAAATACATCTTTATATCCTTGGAAAGAGTAGCAAATAAGCTCAAAAATGAAACCATTAAAAATTCATAGTTTGCAGCCAGCTGGATAGCTCAGTGGTCTCAAGCACCGGCTTAGGCAAATTTAGGCAGGCGCAGTGGACCGCAGTTCGATCCCCAGCACCACATGCTGCACTAGCCGTGCCCTTAGGGTGGGCTGAACTGGCCAAAAAATTCACAGTTTGTTGTAAGCCAGATTTTTGTGCAGTTTTATATAAAATTCTAGTGCAAATATACAGGGCATTTAATGATTTATACCATGAAATTAGCTACTGCAATACATGCTACTATATAGGGAAAGAGAATAGAAAATAAACCTTTTTGTTTTGTTTTATTCTGAGTAAAATAAACAGCAAAATAAAATTATGATTGTTGAATTTTTTTATTCATTTGAACCTAGGACATAATTTTCTTAATTTATTCATTGAGATAATATTTATTAGGTATATACTTTTCATATGAACTAGCCTATTAGTTGGTAACATAGAGCTGAATAAGAAATGATCATAGTCAGTGGATGAAACTGCTATGAGCCAATAATTAGAAGACAATGGAATGAGTAGATGCCTCAGACTTTAAGGGACAACTAGCATAGGTTATGTGTGTCCTGGTACAGCGAATTCTTTTACTTTTACATTGCTTTGGCATAATTTCCTCTTTCCAAAAACAGGCAGTGCTCAACCTTCACACAGTTTCTTATTCTAGCACTTGTAGTCCTCACTGTGGTCAGTGCACAGATCTGGCTTTCTCCTGGTGACCACATCCCTTTGGGATGTCACCCGCATAGCTGTCTCTGTTGGCCACTTCATGCCCTGTTGACTGCACAGACAGCCACCCTATTCTTCTCTCAGACACAGAATGACCTCCTCGAACATGCACCTGTTTGCCTGAAACCCACCAAGTACAATGTCCCACTGGAAACCTGTTTGGATGACATTGGGAATCCACTGAAGATCTTGGCACTAGTGACCTTCTGGTGGCCTTGCAGGATGCCATGCACCCACAGGGTTTGC
Organism: Octodon degus; assembly: GCF_000260255.1. NCBI lineage: Eukaryota > Metazoa > Chordata > Mammalia > Rodentia > Octodontidae > Octodon > Octodon degus. The sequence continues at coordinate 3,267,882 of NW_004524670.1, forward strand.
CAGCAATATAATTTTTATTTCTATCTTTTGTCTGTCCTCATCATTCAAGCGATGCTCTCCATCTTAAATTCTAAATTACAACTTCCGAGTATGAAAGGATAATTGGGAATCATGGGCAGAGGAGCATTTCAGGATTAGAGCCAAAGGAATAAAATGAGCAATGAAACAGACACATTAAAAAAAAACTAGGCTAAGTTCAGAAAAGAGTAAATCCTTCAATGATATTGAAGAACAGATTATCTGAGAAAAGGTGATATGAAATTAAAATGAGAGGAAAGCTCATACTTAATAATAGAAGACTGTGCCTTATGCTATGGTGTTATTTTGTCTGGCAGACAAATGGCAAATATCAAGAATTTAATTAGAATTGCACCAATATAATTTACTTTTATTGTATTGAGAAAGACAATGGAAAAGGACAAGATTAAAGTTAGGAAATAATTCATCTAGCTTCCATTTCTAAATGCATGCGAAAACATTTAGGAACATTTAACACTTAATATAAATATTTATTTAAATATTTTTGTCAGAGTTTACAAACTAAAATAAAATTTAAAATGCCCTTTCTTTTATTTAATCAAATAATCTTCAAAGTAGATTAACCATTCTATACCCCGAAACAACTCTGAAAGGCACATATCAACAATTAGTAAACACATATGTGTACACACAGGATAGCTTGGATAATTGTACTGCTGATTTCTGCTGGTCCACTGAAAGGGGCAGTTAATGCTTAAATTTCCTTCTCTCTCTCCTTTAAGTTTTTATAAGTTTTTTGATCAATATTGCATGCTTATATCTGGTAATCTGAACAACTGATTTGAAGACAATATGCAAAATAACAACCATTGTTGAATTTCTATCATTTTGCTTAGTAAAATTCTACATCTTTTTTTTTACTAATTTTATTCTCTTTAAAAATAAATAAATCAATGGCTTCACCATTTTAACTGGCTATAACTTTAGATTTCTAATTATTTTGCTAGTTGTTGAAAGTGGGGAAATACATTTGTCTCCTAAAATAAAAATTTATAGTATCTTCTCATTCTGAATTAATCAGTCAAAAATTAAAATTATAACAATAGTCCCTCAAATACAAGTGATCTGTTTAGTGAATCTCCCTGAAAACAAATCTCTTAGCTATAATGCAGTTGAAATGCTTGCTACTGCACTCTGTTAATAAATTTCCACTGACTGTAGTTGATTTTTATTTTTCCCAATATAGTTTTTCAACTTACAGGAAGTAATATATAATTATCATAACAAGGCAATAAACAAAAAATAATGATCTTATCCTATCTGCCTTCAATTCTAGCCCTGTTTAATATTCAGAGTTAATATCTAGCCAGTGTTTTATATGTTTTTTTAATTTTCTCAGAAACATTAGCTTAAGTGCCAAAGCTGGAAACAACAGCTGGAAGAGATGTACACTACCTCTTTATGAATTAAAAAGGGAAGAAAGAGAACAAGAAGGAAATGAAGTAGAAAAATCATAGCTATGAAGTGAACCTGAGCTTATTAATCAGCTCTTTCACCTAACATATCCATCGGTGGTTTTCAAACAGAATAGTAAGAGCAAAGTGTTGTTGGAGAGTATGATTACATTTTCTCCTTCCTCTTCTTGGGTAAGGGTAGAAAATCACATATTTCCTTTTCGCCAAATCAAATGGAAAGAATTCCACTACAATAACGGGAGCTTAGAGTCAGGAGTGGCGGCACATACCTGTAATGACAGCACTTAGGAGGCTGAGGTAAGGCAGGTGGATCCCCATGAGTTCATGGCCCCCTTGGACTACACAATGAGTGCATGACCAGCCTGAACAGAACTACATAGTGAGGCCCTGTCTAAAAGAAAAAAAAAAAATCAGTCTACAGAGATAGCTTGGTGGTCTAAGTGCCTGCTTGGCAAGTGCAAGGACCAGGGTTGGATCCCCAGTGCTGCATGCTGTGCCAGTCCTGCCCTGGGTGTGCTATGCCAGCCACCAATACCAGTTGTGGTGGCACATCCCTGTAATCCCAGTGCCGGGTAGGCTGAGACATGAGGATCATGATCTCAGCTGCATAGTGAGACCCTGTATCAAATAAATAAATAAAAGATTTTTTTTTAATTTAAAAGAAAAAAACAGAAGTGACAGAGAGAGAGACAGAGAGACAGAGATAGAGACACACACAGAGAGAGAAACAGAGATTGCAGAATTAACATTCTTTCCATTACACCAGGAGTCAGGAAAAACTTTTGGGTGAGTCAACTATGAACCTCCCAGAATTTGGAGAAACCCCACTCCTGATCATCAAGGACTTGTTTCTGCCTTCTTGAGTATGCTTTAGGCAATGCCCAGGTGAAGCCATTATAGCATGAGAAGAAGAAGGAAAGGACCATAACAGAGGCAAACTAACTTCCAACATTTGGAAATTTACATGGGCCTGGCACCTCCGAGAAAGAGGATCTTTCTCAGGCTATGTTTCGATCCTGGAAAGTCTCCTAATAGGTGACTATCAGAAGTGCAAAGCTGTGGCAATGATCACCCAGTGATCAACAGCAGAAGCTGGTGCAAGGTCTGCATGGAGGTCACAAAAATCAGCTGGTGATTGTTCCCACCTGTAGTGAGCTCTGTGCCATGCTGGAGCAATTACAGGATTTACAAAGAGGTGACACATTTGTGTACAATCAAAACCATAGCTGAATCTCAGTGAAATGGTTAGTGTTAAAAATAAATAGATAAAACAATGCTCAGAAGGCTACATGCACATGAAACCCTTTTATGATGTTAAAAAGCAAGCAAAACAAAGCAACATATTAATTTTTCATTTATTTGTATGAAAAGATTTTTTAAAAAAAGAGCAAAATTAATACAAGCATAAAATTAACAAAATGTGACTTGTAAGGAACAGGCAATAAAGGAGCATAGAGGACTGCCTAATTAAGAATATAGTTATGTTATTATCTTAAGGATTTGATTTGGTAATGAATTAGAGAATATTAATTATATTACTAAAAGCAACTAAATGATCAATTAAAGATTTTTTTTTTTTTTTTAGTTGGTTGGTTGGTTGGTTGGTTGGTTGGTTGGTTAGCTAGCTAGCTAGTTAAGCTTTTTTTTTTTTTTTTTTTTTTTTTTGAACGGAGGATTGAACTCAAACCCTTGCACTTGCCAGGAAAGCACTTATTCTACTGAGCCATCTCCCCAGCCACCGAATTTTTTTTTCTTTTTTGCATTTAATACAGGGTATACAGGGTCTACAGGGTCTCACTACATAGATCAGACTCCTAGTGATTCTCCTGCTTTTCAGCCTCCCAAGAGCTGGGATTACAGGCGCGTGCCACCATGCCCAGTCTCAATCACAGTCTCAGCCCACCGCAGGAGTGGGGCTGGCACAGAACGCTGGGGATCAAATCCCAGCTGCTTTATTCTGCCTAAGCTTTAGTCCTCTGAACTATCAGGCCGCCCCCTCAATTAGAGAAAATTACATCAATATGTTATGAACCAAGGACTATGATTCATTTATTTATCTTTACAAAAAGTCATATTTAGAAAAAGAGAAATTCCCTACTGTAATATTTATGACCTTTGCTGTAGTTTTTAAATTAGTATCAGTTGCCAATATATTCCAAATGTTAAAACCATGCTAATGAAATCAGATCCATGCCAGATGTAAGAGGAGACTGCAGATTCAGATCACAGGACACCATAAACTTTGTCTTTGCCCTCCATTCTTTCAGCTCCGGACACAGGGTTGCAAATGGAAAATAATTATTTTGCTTATTATCTTTATATTATGTATCACTTAGTGAGTTACATGAGCTGAATCGCTCTTCCTTCAAACTAATTTGATCTTTGTAAGGCTTCTTGAGAGCCTATACAAACCCTGCTGTGGTTTTCAGGATCAGATAGATATATCTGTATTTTTCTGATCAAGTTATTCACACCTTGGAAAGTGAAAAAGTTGAAACCACGTGGGTAAAATCACTATATTTTTAACAAAAGTATTCTCAATTCAATTAATCTTAGTGTTTTCTGATTTTTGTATTCCTTTAATCTAGTAGATCTAAGCACTAAATAATTGCTATTGAATCTTATTGAATTAAAGAAATAGCCTATTTTTTACATACCCTATTTTAAAGAAATTTCAAACTAAAGATGCTAACCACTCTTCTGACGTGATTGTTCAATCCCTAAAAAGTATGGCTTTTGTGGTATCTTAATCACTGTCTCAGTGATATGACAAAATATACAACAATCACAACTTGAGGAAGAAGTTTGTTTTGTATCACGATGGTGGGGAAAAGCTGCTTGCACCACCGCAGCTGGGAAGTAGAGCAAGAAGGGGAAGCTGGGGAGGGAGACACACTTTCCAGTAACCCACCACTTCTGACCCAGCCATACCACCTAACAGCACAGTTAGGTATAGATTCTTCAGTAGATTTGTCTGTGGTGATCCATGATTGAATTGCATCCCAAAAGTCCAGCATCTGTATATATGAGGCTTCTGGAGGGCACTAGACACCTATCCAATAACATTCCACCCCTGTCTCTCAAACAAATCATGTCTATACCTACAAGCAAAAATGCATTTAGTCCATCTGGAAGAGCCCCAAATTTTAACGTTTCCAGGATTACCAAGAAGTCCAACTCAAACTCTCCTCTGAGACTTAGGGCAAACTCTTAGCTACTATAAACATCAAAGAAATTTATGCACTGCCAGTATATAGTGGCACAGAGTGAACATTCCTATTCCAAAAGGAATAAAAAGAAAAAAACAAAATTAAAGCAAGACCAAAAGTCAAGAAATCAAATATTAAATCTTGTAGTTCTCTGTCCAGCACCTGGGTAGAGCTGTGGTAAATGTTAGCTCCAAAAGCCTCGGATGGTCCCAAGACTACTGTATTTCTAGTTGCAACCCACAAGGCCTATCAAGTATAGTGGCTCAACCCACTGCCTTATCAAATGTTCCACATTCCTAGTATCTCTAACTTCCTTGGTTCTCCACTATATGTTGGCTTCAGAAGTGCAGCTTTAAACCTGTACTCTCAGGAGCACACTACCTGATCTCCTAGACCTTCCTCAGTCAAGAATTTGCATTCTTCATTCCTGTTAAACCGGCACTATATGGATGATACCAAGTTTTGTCACCACCTCAAGTAATAGTCAGAGACCTTTGGAATATAGATCTAGAGAACTCCAAGTGCCTGCATGGCTGAGCACTATGAACCAAATTTCAGGGAAACAATTCCCTTTATGGACTTCTCTAGCAGGGCACACTGGAGTTCTCTTCTCAAAACACTCTTGCAAAGGACTTGACTTTACACTTGTAAACCCTTGAGCCAGTAGAGGATAGGGTTTGGCAAATTCCTGAAATACTCTCAATCAACATTTTTTATTGCTTTCATGCAAAGTGCTTGACCTATTTTTTCAGTCTTTTCAGAAACAACACTTCTTTGACTCAACTTTACAGGTGCTTCCTTTCTAATGAAACTCAAAACTCTTAAAAGCAGTCCACAGTGACTCTTTATTTTCTTTTTTTTATCTTTTAAAATAAACATATTATATGAAACTAAATTAATTATATTTATAGAGTATTCATTTGTCATCAGAGTAATTATGGAACATTTTATTTTATTTTTTTTTCATTTTTAGTTTTATTGAGAAACAAATAGCAATGAGATAGTTTCAAAACTGATTAGTAGGACAGTTTCAATAATTAATACATTGCATATTGTTGTCTTTGTAGTGGTTATTCATAGGAAAAGAAGCAGACATGATGTCCTATCCAAACACTATTAGTACAAATCTTTCTTCTCATTGAATTAAGAGAAAGTAGCTGTATATCTATCCTAACTACTGTGTATATACAGATTCAAAGTGGTCCTTCACTTTTTTCCCCTTTATTTGTTTAGTTTTTGTTGTAACCCAAGAAGGAGACAACGAGGCAAAATGTCCAAAAAATGGCAGCGCTTTATTTTAGCTGGTACCCAGAGGCACCCTCAGAGTCCAAGAGACAGAGTGGAGCCCCAGGTAAGGGGAGGCACAGTAATTTAAACCCAAAAACCGCAAAACCAACCATCCAAGCAAGCCGATCACAGAAGCCAATAGCAGATGTTAATGTGGTTAAAGGGGCACATGGCCTTTTACAGGATTGGTTGTAACCCACCTGGAGGAAGCTGGACACAGAAGAGTTAGGTAGAATACAGAACAGGGTGTGTAATCTAGGTATGCGGTCATGCTGACCTTATAAGGACAATGTGGCCAATTGGTTGCCAGGAACACCTGTTTTTTTTTTGCCTTAAGACATTCTCGGAACCAGGGCAAGGGTGAATCAGAGGACCAAGATGGAATCATTGTAATTAACTAGGGCAAGGGTGAATCAGAGAGTCAAGACGGAGTTACTAATGTCAGGGTGTAACATGCCCTGAAGGGAGTGGGCCCAAGAAACAGAAGTCACATTTTATAGCAGCTGATATGGTTTACTAAGATGGTGCATACAGAATAGGATGGCAGCGCATTGGTCAGGTTATAACATTCCCCACTGGTTTTTGTGACCGAGTCAAATCATTGACTCGTCAGAAACTTGCTGGCGATGCTATATTAAATTATTTTGACATGGGTCACCATTGTTAATTTACTCCAACAGCAAGGAACACTAGCTAACAACAGAGTCTGAGTAGCTGGGTTTTTAGAACTCTAGAATAGGCAATATCTCCCGTGTCCCCACTGGTTTTTTGTGACACCTCTTGGGCTGTAATATCAGCCAGGGAGTTTTTTCTTTTGTCTTGAGGTCTGGCCCACAGTGGGCAGCATCCACCTCTCTCAAACTGTGGTCACCTTGTCTCTTAATTCTGTCTCCTTTAGGGCCCAGCCCTATCTGACTGTCTACAATATTTTATCTAACCTGGCTGCCTGCAACATTTTTCCTCTGAAGAAGTAACCTGGACTGCCATGAGGGTGTATGGGCGATGACCGCTCTGGCTACTTCATGCTGGAATGGGTCGCAGTTGTTGACTAGCAGTCACAGACACTCTCTAGAGGTTTTACCTAAAGGCTCTCAATAGACACCAGGCAATTTTTATCTTGGGTAGGCAGAATGGCTTTAAATCTGGAGGAGGCAGAGCCAAAGAAACAAACAAATAATAACATCAACAGGATACAGTAATCACTTACCAGACCTGGAATGTAATAACCTTTTGAAGTTTCTAATTATAAAAACACTAGTTAGAACATTTTGTCAGTCTATTAACAGAGATCTCTTAAATGTGAGGTTTAATCTCTTTATCTTTTATGTCCACTGGGTACTGTTTCAAACAAACTGGCCTTTCCTATTGTTACCGGGAACATGAATTACTGGGCGTAGGGAAAACACTGAGTATTTTTTAGTTTGCAAGTGGGCCACTGGCTGGGTAACTACTGACAAATCTGCATAAGCATCTATTAAAAGTTTAACAGGCTTTCTTTTATATATTGGCAGTTAACATGGGTTACCTCAGACTGAGAGGGAAGACACATGACCACCTCAATCTGAAACTTCCTCTGACTCCATCATAAACACTTTCTTTTTCCCTCTCTAGTAGCTGTGGACATTTACCTTCTTTCTTGTAGGCTACTAGTATCAACACTCTCATTTTCCATCTGTAATTCCATTCTGTATCCTTTCTACTATGAAACACCTCAACTCAGACAAATTCATTCCTGCAAAACCTTCTAACTTCTGCAGCTTGTGTCAGATATCTGGGGTCCACTGCATAAGGTAAAACTTCTTGGTTCCTGTAGGTTGTCTTGCCCAAGGAACATGAATATAACTTTCCTTGTGATGAGGCAGGAAGCCCAGAGAAGGCTCAGATCACCTGGGCTCTATCAGGTGGGCAGCTATATTAGGCTTTAATATGTGTTACTATGGACAAAATCTGGTGGATCCCAGCAAAAGGAATCATAATCTAGCATATTTGTTAACAAATTTTTCCTGCATGATTACCTTGGTTTTAGTATCTTCTAGGACAGAACAAATTTTCTGAGCAATTAGAACACATATAATCAAAGCATGAACATTTGAGCTAACAGGTACATTTATAAACCTTTTTGAAACCTAGCAATCATAACTTACTAGCTCTTAGACCCCTTTATTCATGGAGTCTGACAGTTTGTTATAAATCTCTCTAGCTATACTTATAATTATCTCTAAATTTCAAGAACATATGGAAAACCAGATTAATACCTTATTTTTACTGTCAATCCTTTTAAGTAATTTAAGTACAGTTTGGCATATTTGCCTAGTTACACTTGTGTTTATTAACAGCATGAAATACCTGAGTTACATCAGAAATCAACCAGGCTAACTTAATAAACTTATCACAAAATACACAGTATTCAGTCAGATTAAACCAATGTCCCATTCAGTTTTAGATATGGTCCCTACTGTAATCTAGGGGCACTATAGAAGGATTTATCTTTTTAACACTGGCTCTGAGTTTTATGTTCTAAAGACAAGGCCTGGCTCTACCTATAGGCCCAAAGCTGTTTGATACTGTGTAGCTAGTGTCTCTAGAACTTTTTTTAATATTGACAGGATTTTATCTGTACATGAACAATATATCTCAATTACAGCTTAAAACAAGATGACGATGACTGGAATGAAGGCCAGGGTTGGAGAAGACAAAGAGACCTGTGCCAATGTCCAGCAATAGGCTAGCTTTTTCCTTTAGTCATGATTACTCAGGGCTCCTCCATGGAGATGACAGGTAGAGGTAACAGTTGGGCCAGAGGGAGGAAGCAGGCCCAGCGCCCTTCAGTCCTGCTGGACCATCTGGGAAGCTGAGTCTGAGCTCTGGGCCCTCTACCTCAGAGTGCAGTCTCACTTCTAGTGGCTGCCTTAGCAGTCAGAGCATGGCTTGTGGGCCTCTTAAGGCAGTCCCTCTTACAGTGGCCTGGCTTCTGACAGCAGTGGCAGATAAACGTCATCATCATTGAGTTCTCCTTGGAGCCCAGAGAATCAGACTTAGGGTCTGTTTTGAGGCTGCAACAAAGGCAGCCATTTTCGACCTCTTTGTTTTTTTTCTCCCTGGTTTTTTTGTTTTTGTTTTTGTTTTTTCCATTTCTGATCATAGAACATTTTTTTCTTAGTGTCCTATAAAGTATCGAGTTGTCTGGAGCAAACGCTATCTTTATAGCTCTTTTCTAATATCTGGGAGCTGCCTGTAGTTAGCTTATCTATAAGAGTAATCTGTCCCGCTACTGAATTAGTACCTCAAGAAGTATGCTTTAACAGTTTTTCATTAAACATTTTAAGAAATCAGAGGTGTGGTTATCTTTTTCCTGGTAAATAGCTGAAATTTAATAACTGAAGGTTTGGTCTGAGTTTTTTAGACCTTTAAGAATA
>NW_004524670.1:3277347-3281425 GCF_000260255.1 Octodon degus
ACTGCTTGGGCTCCAGTGGGAGCAGGTAGTTCCTGTTACAGCTAAACCATGATAGACTGGCTGTTTATCTTTTGGTTGTTTTAAAATTAACAATATGACACTTATTTTTAAATGTAATTTTGTCTTATAATGTTGTCTATCTTTCTACAGAAGCCAAAACCCGGTCCAAGATTATCATTACACAAGCCTTGACTTCTATAAAAAGACAGACAATAAAATGTAACCTTGAAACCTATAGGTGGAATTTATAATCATTTAGCATCATATTTTACATATTGGTAAAAGCACAATACAGCTGGCAAACATCTTAGTTTCAGTTAACACATAAAGCAGATGTAAGCTTTTAGTGGTCAGAAACCAGTTTTTACCAAGGAAACTTCAGGTATGGCGCCTTAACCCCTTATGTATTCTTGGTTTCTTTTGCTCATACAACCAGAGATGTCTCCAGAAAAGAATCCAACATTTTTTTAATTTTTACATGTCTTTAAAGAGGAAAGTGCAAAGAGGTAGGAAAATTAGGAATAAAGTCAAAGCAAGGAAACTGAAACAGATCAGGCCTGACATTCCCTCTAGCATGTAGAGGGGGGTCAGAACCAGTCTATCTCAGTGAAGCCTGTCCTCCAAGTCTTTAAGAACAGTTGCCGACCTAATGTCACTTAACTGGCAAAAAGAGTCCCGTTTTTTTTGGTTTTTTTGGTTTTTTTTTAATATACAGGCATGTAGGTTTTCTAAGTCCAAGCTGGCTAAAAGTCCCATTTCACAGAGGTTTACATCAAATCCAATAGAAAGCTTATTAACTTTCCCCTCTCTAGTGCTATTGTCTAAAATTGAACGAGGAATACCAGTACATTTAACACCCATTAAAGAAATATCATAACCTTATAACCATTTTATGTTTTAGCTTAAATTTACCAACACATTTTGACCAATATTTTGCATAATGAATTTATCTGTGTACCAGCTAGCAGGTGGAACAAGCAGGGTCTGAGGGTGATGACTGGGGGTCACAGCCACTTCTTATCAGTTGGAACTGCCAGTGTGACCAGGTGGAATTAGCCAGTTGTCTGAGAACGGTGTCCAGAACAGCACACCTTGAGTCATTTCAGGGGGTCAGCAACGGATGGTGGAGGGTGTCAGCTCCAAGTCCTTCTTTGGAGGGGCTAAGGGGACCAAGAAGAGGGGGGGCAGCTGTAGGGTGGTGGATTACAGCCTTGATAAATTTCTTGATACAGGTGGGTGGATCCTGGATGAGGTCAATCCAGACTTATATATAGGTGTATTGATCCGGATGATTCAGTGGACCAAAGATGACCTGCCGGTGAGACTGGGCGAGAGAGAGATTAAAGGTGGCCTCCGCGGGCCAGGAACCATTAGATAGTGCAGGCCACTCGAGTTCGCAGAAAGTCCTCAATTTACCAGGGTAGACAGGATTGCCGTATCCTTTGGCTCATTCCTTAAAAAGGGAGAAATGATCTAAAACCAAGGACAGGGGTGTGAGGGTAGAGGAAGAAGATTGGCCCATACTGGAGAAGAGGTGGCCGATATCAGACAAGAGTGCAGGAAGCAGAAGGAGGGAAAACAAAGTGAAACCAAAAATAAAGAAATTTAGACAGAATCGGTGAGATTAACAGACACGAGTTGAACCCGTAAACCAAATTGAAGTCATCCAATAACCACACTCAAAGAGAACCAAAAAGTCACGAAAACTTTAACAAATGACCTAAGTTAGAGAAACAAAAGAAGTCACGAAAACTTCAACAAACGACCTTAGTTAAAGAAACAAACGAAGTTACGAAAACTTCACCAAAAAACCTAAGTCCAAACTCTTTAACTTCAGTCCCAAATCTCTAACCTAAGTCCAAATCTCTAAGAGCAACAAATTTTAGCTGGAGGGGGTCCCACTCCAGGGATGCGGGGACTTGAGCCCCCAATGTCAAAGCCAGCAACAATAATTTGGATAAAGTTTTGGTACTCACCGCTCACGAGAAGGAAAATGAGGCCTTTTAGGGAACCCGGACAAGCCCTCAAATGTTGTAACCCAAGAAGGAGATAACAAGGCAAAACGTCCAAAAAGATGGTAGCGCTTTATTTTAGCTGGTACCCAGAGGCACCCTCAGAGTCCAAGAGACAGAGTGGAGCCCCAGGTAAGGGGAGGCACAGTAATTTAAACCCAAAAACCGCAAAACCAACCATCCAAGCAAGCCGATCACAGAAGCCAATAGCAGATGTTAATGTGGTTAAAGGGGCACATGACCTTTTACAGGATTGGTTGTAACCCACCTGGAGGAAGCTGGACACAGAAGAGTTACCCCTTTGGACTAGGTGGAATACAGAACAGGATGTGTAATCTAGGTATGTGGTCATGCTGACTTTATAAGGACAATGTGGCCAATTGGTTGCCAGGAACACCTGTTTTTTTTTTGTTGTTGTTGTTGTTGTTTTTTCGCCTTAACACATTCTCGGAACTAGGGCAAGGGTGAATCAGAGGACCAAGATGGAGTCATTGTAATTAACTAGGGCAAGGGTGAATCAGAGAGTCAAGATGGAGTTACTAATGTCAGGGTGAAACACGCCCTGAAGGGAGTGGGCCCAAGAAACAGAAGTCACATTTTATAGCAGCTGACATGGTTTACTAAGACAGCGCATACAGAATAGGATGGCAGTGCTTTGGTCAGGTTATAACAGTTTTGTATTCCATTGCTGTTTAAATATTGTAGGTACGTGAATTCAGCAAAATAATCCAATATAGTCCAGTAGTCCATAATTGTAGTGGGTTATCCTTAAGACTGATAATGTCAAAAGTTGTTGACTTGAGCCTTTAACAGCTCAGCATATTAATATGGCTTTACTTTTTATACCTCATTTTTATACCTTTCTGCTGGATTGTTAAGACCAAGATAAAGCAAATTGGTCCAGCAATGGCTGTGACTCATCCACATTGCTCTTTATTTTCAATGTAAATATTCTATCAGATGTAAACAATACCCATACCACAGCCTGAACACTGAGTTGCCTTAAAATGTCTTGTTTCAGGTTAATTAGTCCACTGTCCTTAACATTAGTGTTCCACAAAGTTTCAGGATATATTAAAAATGTAGATAAATTTACTACTAAAGTATAATACAAATTTCTTCCATCTCATCAGCCAATAAAATCCTGGTTACCAACTGAAATTTTCTGAGCTTAGTCTTTACTGTTTACACTTTTGACAGCATTCAGTCTTTTGAGTTCTGACCAAACTCTTTCACCATGTTTGGTTTAGCATATTCCAGGGCTTCTCTAGCCAACATCTCCAAAATCTTATAAACTCCTCTTTAGCCAGTTTCGAAGACTTCTAAACTACATGACCAGGCATAGTCACAGAAATGACCCCATTTCTCTGAGACCAAAATCTGTCTTACTCTTTTTCTCATAACTGGGGCAAAATACCCAACACTCACATCTTAAGGGAAGAGTGGTTAGTTTGGCTGATGTATTTAATTCATGGTTTGCTGACTGTAATGTAAGAACTGCCATCATGGCAGCCAGAAGGCTGAGATAAAAGGAGAAACTGGAGAGGGAATTTCACTCTTCTCAACAAAGACTCCATTGGAGTATATGTTGCAAACAGTTCCCACTCCTAACAGCAAGCTAACTACATTGCCCTGATCCAATGATCTTCCCAAAGCCCAACCTCTGAACACACAAGGCTTTGGGGGAATATTCTATATCCTAGAATATTCTGTATCCTAACTTGTAACAACTGGGTTCTTTCCTGATTATTCACATTGATTTGGGTTGTGCAAGGAAGGTAGTACCATCAGTGCCTTCTAGTTTGTGTCCAGTTGAAGCTATTCTACTAATACATGTGAAAACTCTCAAATTGCACTCAACAAATTTCTTGAGTCTTTCTGTTACCTTCTGACTATGATGCACTGTTCCTAGCTATTTCCATAATTCTCTCCCTTCACTTACGTTTTTCTTTTTCCATCTTTTTCATCAAAGTTACTCTGATCTTTCTATTTAATAGCACAAGCTATCTTCCTATCCCCAAGACACACAACACTATTTGTCATTATTATTATTATTATTATTATTA
>NW_004524670.1:3281605-3296420 GCF_000260255.1 Octodon degus
AATAATTTTGTTGAGAAAGAAGTAGCAATGAGATAGCTTCAAAACAGGTTAGCAGTACAGTTACAATAATTAATACATTGCATATTGTTTTTTTTTTTGTAGTAGTTGTTCCTAGTACAAGATACAGACATGATACCTTCTAAACACTATCAGTTCAAAACCTTCTTCTCATTGAACTAAGAGAAAGTAGCTATTTATGCTAATATAAGGAGATGTGTATTCCATTGCCATTCATATGTTGTAGGTGTATGAATTCAGCAGAATAATCCAATATAGTCCAGTACTCTATAATAGTAGTGGGTTATCTGCATGACTGGCAGTGTCAGAAGTTATTGACTTGAACCTTTTATAGCTCAGCACATTAATATGGCTTTATTTTTATATCTCGATTTTATACTTTTCCGCTGGATGGTTAAGACCAAGATAAAGCAAGACCTATATAACAAAAAATGTAACTTTTTTATCTCACAAGGTCAGTCAAATCCCCTCAGAACTTACCCTGAAGCCCTGTACCACAGTTTGTAGATCTGTCAGTGTCAGCCATGTGCATTACTAGAGTCATGCTTGGAATGTCTGTCATTCGGATCTTCTAAATACTCTTATTTTCTGACTTCTTTTACTAATATATAAAATAATGAGGGGAAAAAGTGTATCTTTTATTCACGGATACATCTCAAATATCTGGAAATATGTCTCACATATAGTGGACCCATAATAAAATACAATGTAACAAATATATGAAGTTCTTCTCTGTTTATGGCACTTTCCCAATCTCTGGTGATGAATTTTCATGATAATATTTTATAGTTGAATCATTTCAATGAAAGTCTGGAATATGAAAGTTAGATATTCTTCATAGAAGATGTTTTCATTGCCTTCTTACCAAAACAAGTTTGATGTGTTACTAAAATGACCTACATTTTTATCATTTCTAAATTGATGTGCATATGCACATTCTTGATAAATACCTTCTCTGTCCATTGCAAATCTACAACCTAGAAAAATTTATTATCAAAGAAAGAAACCACCTTGTTAGCATGGTAACTTTGAAAGAGATGTAAGTTGGATGATTTTAATTGCTCAGAGTATAAAGTCAGCCTAATGTGTCTATCTGTCCTCAAGGAGAGAAACTGGCAAATACTTGCACTGGCTTGTCATGGAAGCCACTTATAGGCAAAATAGTCCAAGTGTACAATAATATTCTGGACTTAGGCCCTGGTTTTTAACTTTCTTATATTCCTCTTACCCTTTTATCACAATGAGTTACTTTATTAAAATTATATCGAAGGTATATAGTATAGAATGTACTATCAGAAGAGTTTGGTTTAAATGTTTGGTATTTTCTAAGTCTTTGTTAATACAGAGTTAAAGGCAGCTCATTGAATGTGTCATTTCTACAGTAAAATGATCTCATCCATTGCATTTTTAGTCGCCTAGTTTCATTGTTAGAGTATACTCTTGATTATCATCTGGGAAATGCATTATATCATGGCATGCACATTTTGATCATATTTTCCTACACTGAAAGGCTGACATAAAGATCAGATAACTTAAGTATAAATAGTTCCTATGAAAAGGATCACATAGACACAACATATTCTTTTTGCTCTTTCAATATTGATACACCTATGAGAAAAATTTATGTCTGCCATACTATAAGTAGACAGATGTTTTACAGAATCCTAATTGATTTGACCATAAAAATTTCATACTATCTGTGTGATATCTTCAGCCAACAAAATTAGAGTATCACTTTGAGCACATCATTTAATTTCAAAGGCACAAAATATGTCAAATAATTTTATCTCACAATGATCTCTTATACTTGATATTAATCTAGTACTTGTCTGAGCAGATGAATTAACATGAAAACCTTAAATTTTTCCTTCTTTTAATCTAAGAGCTATTGAAATTATTTTTAATTCTTAGTTATACAAAACAAGTTCAGGGAAGTTACCCTATATTTTAATATTTTGTGTTATTACAACCCATTGTGCTTATTCTACTACTCAGATCTCAAATATATTATGATTTAGAATTCAAATATATAAATGACAGAAGATAAATTTAATTAAATTAGGCATGGGGGTACAAGTAAACTAAAGTTTCATGCTAAATTTATAGATCAACTTTTCATGAACAATAGAGACTTAAATTAGTAGAAATCTATAGTGGTGAATTAAAGAATTTTGTTTTGTACTTTGAAAACTGAAATCTCAAAGGCTTTCTTAAATACAAAACATTAAAAGGTTCCCAAATGGTTAAAAAGTGACTTGAGAAATAAAGAATTATGAAGTTGTGCTATAAGATCATTATCCTGAATTGGGAAAGGTGATGGAAGCACAATAGTAGGCAAAGAGTTCATGAACAAAAATCAAATTGCACAGGAAACACTTGAAAGAATTGACAACTGGGACAAACTCTTACTGAGTTTTTGCACATCTAAAGAAATTACCAACAAAGTGAAAAGACAACCCACAAATTTTGAAAAAAATCTTAACTAATAAGCACTCAGACAAAGGTGTGCTCTCTAGAATTTATAAAGAACTAAAAAATACTATTGCCCCAAAATTTAAAGACCCAGTCCAGAAATGTGCATCCCAGATGAACACACACTTCTCAGAGGATGAAATTAAAGAAATGAACAAATATATGAAAAAATGCTCCACATCACTAGCCATCCATGAAACATAAATCAAAACAACACTGAGATACCATCTCATCCCAGAAAGAATGGCTATCATAAAGAGATCAACCAACAGCAAATATGGAGAGGTTGTGCGGAAAAGAGAACTCTTATCCACTGCTGGTGGGAATGTAGACTGGTGCAACCATTATGGAAATCAGTGTGGAGGCTCCTTAAGAAACTAGGACTGGAAATCCCATTCAAGCCAGCTATCCCCCTACTGGGAATTTTCCTGGAGGAACAGAAAATGTGATATCATAGTGATATATGTGTACCTATGTTTATAGCAGCACAATTTGTGATAGCCAAATCTTGGAAACAACCAAGATGCCTATCACATGAGTGATTCAATACCACATTGACAAAGATGTGGTATTTTTATACAATGGAGTATTACTCAGCTCTAAAGAATGATAAACTTGAAGTATTTATATTTAAGTGGATGTTACTTGAAGATATACTCATAAGTGAAATAAACCAGGCCCACATGTGTAAATATTCTATACTATCCCTAGTATAAGAAGTCAAAAGAAGAAATACAAATAGAAAGGTATAACATAACTAAAATGAAAGCGAGAACTTGAGGACTGTACAACAAGAAGAAGGTATGGAGAAAAGCTGGGAAACAGGACAGGGACAAAGCCATACACTTGCATGCACAAGATGGGCAAGGCAATGATCCTGAGAAACATCAACAGGTTTTTGAAACTATCAGTGAATTGGTATGATTCTCAACCTGACTAACTATATATGCTGATACCTATGAACCAAGCAACTGCACTGAAGACAGCAATGTGTAATACAAGTGTCACACTTGGAATGCCTGTCATTCTGGTCTTCTAAATATATACTTCTTGTCATAACATTCCAATTATTACCATACTGTCTCACAAGTAAAAGGTTTTTATTCTTTTTTGTTTTTCTTTTTTTTTAAATGGGCAATAAATGAAAAAAAATATACCAGAAAAAGAAAGGACTGTCCTGCTACAATGCTGTATATGTTTAGATTTTTAAATTTCTGTGTACAAATATGTGTTCCTTCCTATTTTATTAATATGTTTTCTTCATATTCTGTAAGGACATAAATTTCAACACATCAATACTTGATGGAAGATACCTGTTCCACATTATGCCTAAGATGTTCCATATTTAGACAGACAGGGTAACCAGAACTGCATATGTTGTAGGGTAAGAATAAGCTTCTCTTCTGGAGGGTTAACAACCTCAGTTTGCAAAGCAAAAATTGGAGAAAAGGAAGGGCTGCAAGGTGCGCCAACATTTTGATGCTAACCTTTCAAGGTCAGTGAAGACTGAAGACATTGGAGAACCCGTACTGTAACATCATGTAACTCAGTTGTGCCCCAAATTTTCTCATCAAGGAGATTATGGAGCCACAGAGCAATGTGATCAATGATGTGTAGTGTGCCCATGGAGAGTAACGTGGAGAGAAAACATTCTCTCAGGCTTTCACAGTGAGTAAATTGGTCAAGCATTGGCTGTGACTCATCCACATGGCTGACACTGAAAAAGGTTCTACAATCTGAGGTACAGGATCTTGGAATAAATCCTGAGGGGATTTCACTGACCTTCTCAGACCCAAAAGCTACAACTCTTGTTGCATAGGTCCTGCTTTACCTTGGTCTTAACCATCCAGTAGAAAAGTATGAAGACGAAATATAGGAAATAAAACCATGCTGTTATGTTGAGCTGTGGGGGACTCAGGTCAATAATTTCTGACATTGCCAGTTAAACAGAAGACCCAATGCTATTATGGGCTACTGGACTCTTTTAGAATATTTTGCTGAGCTTACACACCTATAATATTCAAATAACTGAACTTAACCAAAAATGGGATACAGATGAATATGCATTTTGTATCTGTGTATTCAAAGTGGATAGGATAGATATATAGTTACATTCTCTTAATGAATACAGGGATTTGTTCCAATGGTGTTTGTTAATAGGATATCATGTCTGCATCTTGTACAGCAATTAACCCCTAGGAAGAATGTATGCAATGTGTTAATTATTGAAACTGTCTTACCAATTTGGTTTGAAACTGTCTCATTGCTATTTGTTTCCCAATAAAACTATGGAGAAAAGAAAGAAAGAAAGTGTCCTATTAATCAGTTTGGAAAGTATCTCATTAATATTTGCTTCTCAATAAAATTTAAAATAAATATTTAGCAAATTGTGTTTGCAATATTACTTGTGGGTATATTCTGAAATATTATATTGCTATGTATATTCTGAAATACTACATTGCTATGGGCTATATATTATACGTACCTGAGCAAATAAGTTGACATTAAAAAGTTTCTAAGACTCTGATGTCTTACTGAAAATAACTAGTTAACTGCTCTGCCATATTGGAGCTTTAGGTTAGAAAGCTTGAATTGATTGACTTCAGATATTCTGAGGAGTGAAGTCATTGATGAAACTGCAGGAAGTTCTTCTCATCATGCTTTTATTAAACCTCATGAGAAACATTATGCACAAATACCAATATGTCCTGCCAATGAAGTGCAGTTTTAGACATAACTTCTTATATTAGTGTAAGTATAATGGCTGGCTTCACATGTAGTCATGACTGAGGGCACATCCACATACCAGAAGGAAAACCCAGACCCAGGCTCTCATGGTGCCAAAGGCCATTGCTTCTGACCTGAGGAGAATGGCAGGGGTAAGGCACACTCATGGAAAGACCAGTTGAACTTCTTTTTTCAGCCTTTCAGATCAGTCAAAACCTGCACTGCTGAGCCTTAAGCATCTCTTAAGTACTGTCTAAAGAGTATGAATAATATTCAGCTCATGAATTCAAAAAACTTAAAGCATTTCATTTCCTTATGGAATGTGTATTTTAAACACATGGGAATAAATCAGATAGGCTCATGTCCAACAGGGGCAGGGTATCACACAAACTAAAATTTCTTAGATATACTACCTTTTGAGTCACATAACTGTATTTTTTCTAGTCTCCTTGGCCTAATTGCATCTGTATAATTCTAGCCTAAAGTGAAGAAAAACTTTCGCTGTAGATAAAAGTAAAATTAGGTCAAGGAATTAGATATAAGACATACCTGAATCCACAAAGTAGAAAATAAGCTAAAAACTAGAGAGTCAAATTTAATTCCCTCTTATATAGTAATTACTTGCTTGAAAAGCAGTCTAATAAAATGAACTTCACTAATCTTCATAAATATGAAAAGAAAATCAAGTGTGAAGCTACAACCTTTATAATTCTAATAAAAAGATATTTTGAAATTTCTAAAGGCCTTAACATTTCAATACTGATAAATTTTTCTCTTAATTTTATTTCCTGTTGCCAACATGGGTAAAAATACAGTGATATTTAATTTATTAAATCTTTTACAATATCAAATATAACATACTATTAAGAAAAGGTCCAGCAAACCTATAAATAAAATTGATAAATATATTTCTGACAACCAGTACATACTATATACAGTTTTTCTTAAATGGCAATAATGAATATTTAAGGGAAAATGACTCTCTTTTCTACTCCAGTCCTGACCCAGTGCCTGTAAATTGCTCTGGACATTTGTGAATTAATGTGAGAAAGGACTGGAACACAGAAAGAATCCAATGAGTATGTTCTCAGAGGAAACAATGTGGGAGAAGAGGCAGTCTGCAAAGATTTATACTTTCTGAGAAGTTAGCAGTAAAATTAATGCTGATAGAAAGAAGATCTGTTTGCCAGTGCCCTCAAGTGTTCCTGCCTAAAGATACATCATTGAGACCTGTATGGCCAATCTCCTGTGCCAGGCACCCCATCTGGATAACAATAAATTGTCAGACACTGTGCTACCCTCTCAACACTGGGCACAGATTTTTATTGCACCCTTGCACTCTGTATCTTCAGCTTCATTACCTTGTGGATATCATTGATTTTTATTAACACACCCGGGTTCTGTTACTATACTAGAAACAACTCACACTTTTGCTTTCCTTTTCTCCTCATTAATTTTCAAAAGCATTCATGTTGGCTGATTTCATCAGTCCCTTTCCCATTCAGCGAGTTTTAAAACTAAACATTCAAAATAGAAATCCTGTTGCATATTTGATAGAAAGCACTGAATTATTTTGTAGAACTGAGAGAGTTGTTGGAGATATAGCTCAGCAACATAGCACCTGCCTGGCAACTGAGCTCAAATACCACTACCCACAAAAATATAAAGTTATAAGAAATTAATTAAAAAATAGCATTAACTGCTCTTTTCCATACACCAACAAAAATCAACAGTACAATTACCCAAGCAATCTTGCATACATACATAGACATTTTTATTTGTATTTTATTGCTAATTGTACTACTTTAGCAAAGATTTCATATATGTTATGATCAATTTTTCTCCCTTGAATTATAACACTGTGATTATGTGGGACATAGAAAAACACCACAGTGCAGTACCAAAGGGCTGGGTGCTAAGTCAAATCAATAGTAACTTCTCATTTTAAATGAATTGGGAAGGTAAATTTGGGGTATAGACAGAAAGATCAAGAACCATCTACATCTAGAAAATATCTTAGAACCTCAATACTAGAAATAAAACTATTGTCCATAAAAATTGGGGTGCATCAACACAGGGAGCAAAATAAAATAGGATATAGAAAAATGACAAGATGTAGAATGAAAATGCAACCCCAGGCTCCCACTCCACTCAGGATGAGTCCAGAACACAATGAAATAGAGGAAATAAGAAGATACCAAATACAAAAAGCTATAGAAAAAAACTTTTGGTTACAAAAAGAAATAACAAACATGTGATCAAAATAACAGACCTTTGAGAAGACAATGATAAAATAATTAAATAAAGTAAGAGAGCTTAAGACAATGATGGGCCATGAATGCCCAACATAGGACTGAAATAGAATCCATAAAATAGATCCAAACAGATATCCAAGAGATTAAAATATCCACTGAAAGTGCATGCAACAGACTGAACAAAGGCAATGATGGAATATCAGATCAGCTTTAGAAGACAGAATTCCATTTTGAGAACAGAAGAAAACATGTCTCAAAAATAGAAAGACACCATGAAAAACCAATCCAACACCTGTAAGATGAAACAAAAAATGATATTTCATGACAGAGAACAATGGAAAAACTTCTTGAGCATCAAACCAACTCTTCAGAATGCTCTGAAGGATATACTGGTAAGGTAAAATGAAGACCAAAAGCACAAAAATACCACTAGAAAAAGCCACCAGGCAAGTAAGGCAATTTTAATGTGTATGCTGCCAAAGAGAGCACAGGAAAGGAATTGAACAGAGAAAAAAGATAGAGAAAACTTCAAGAAGAAAACAATATGAAAAAGAAAAGTCATTACATACCTACTATATTTATCAATGTAAATAACCTTGATTCACCAATCAAAAGAAACTGACTCACAGAATGGGTCAAGAAGCAAGAAACAACAATCTGCCACATTTAAGAAACACATTCAACTTAACATATTCATAAAGTGAAAGTCAAAAGATGGAAAACAATACTCAATGTGACAGGATCCCAGAAAACCTCAGGGGCAGCTATGCTATTTGAAGACAATGTGAACTTCAAGCCGAGACTAATGAAAAGAGGCCAAGAGGATCACTATATACTTGTTAAGGGAAGACTCCATGAAGAAGAGATAAAAATCATAAATATATATGCACCAAATACCAGTGCACACAATTGCATAAAATGAATATTAACAGACATGAAAAATCAAATAAGCACTAACACAGTTATAACGGCACACCTTAACATCCTACTCTCACAATTAAATAGGTCAACTGAACAAAAAACAGCAAAGAAATATCAGAATTAAAATAAATCTATGAACAAATGTACTTAGCAGATATCTACAGACTGTTACTTCTCACTTTATCAGAATACAGATTCTTCTCAGCTGCACACACGAAGCTCTCCAAAACAGATGACAGTCCCACAGAGCATGCCTGAGTAAATGTAGAGTAACTGAAATTATCCTGTGCATATTCTCTACCACAGTGCAATAAAACTGGAAATAAACAGCAAAAGATCACACAAGCACTACATAAATATGCGGAAATTAAACAACATCTTCCTGAGCAACCAATAGGTCATAGGGGAAATTAAAGAAGAAATTAAATAGTGTCTACAATAAAATGAAAACGCTGATACAATATGCCGACAGAATTTATGGGACACAGTGAAAGCGGTGCCACAAGGAAAATGTATAGCAGTGGATTCTCCCCTCCTGAAAACAGAATGAATGCAAATGGACAAGTGAATGTTGAACCTCAAGCTTCTAGAAAAGTAAGAACAAATCCAACCTAAAGCTCATCTGAGAGAGGAAATTATAAAGATCAGAGCAGAAAATTTAATGCAATTGAGACCAAGAAAAGAATACAAAGAATTTATGAATTGAATAGTTGGGTCTTTCAGAGTACAAATAACAACTCACAGAATGGGGGAAAATGTTAGCCAGTTGTCCCAGAGATAAAGGACTTAAATCTAGAACATATGAAGAATTTTAAAAAATCAGGCTCCCCAAATTTAAAGGCCCAATCCAAAGATGGGCATCCAAGATGAATACACACTTCTCAAATGAAGAAATATAAATGGCAAATAAATATATGAAAAATGTTCAATATCACTAGTTATTAGAGAGATGTAAATTAGAACACTGAAATTCCATCTCACTCCAGAAAGAATGGCTATCCTCAGGAAATGAATGGAAAACCAATGCTAGTGGGGCTGTAGGGCAAAAAAAAAACCCTCTGCCCTGTTGCTGGAAGTGTAGGCTGGTGAAACCACTGTGGAAATGAGTGTGGAGAGTTCTCAAAAAAAATAGAATGAGAGGCTCCGTTAGACCCAGCCATTCCCTTGCTGGCTATCTTCCATCTTCCAAGGAAGAAATAAAATCACCATACCACAGTGACATATGCACACCCATGTTTATAGAAGCGCTGTTTGTAACAGATAAATCCTGGAAACAACTCAAATGCCCATCAACAAAGGCATGGAAAAATATGATGGTATTTTTTACTGAACTGAGGACTACTTAGCCATAAATAAGGACAAACTTGAGACATTTCTAGGTAAATGGATGCAACTTGAGACCAACTTTTAAGTAAAATAAATTTGACTCACATATGTAAACTTTGTACTGTCTCTCTGGCATGAGAAACTGAAAGACTTTAAGAGGACCAAAATGTACCATAAATTTTGTGAAATGCAAAGACATTGTTCAAAAAGAAAAAGAAACTAGGTGGGGAAAGAAAAAAAGAAAGGAATTCAAAAGGGGAAAAATGATTTTAAAGCAGTAAAATGGAAATAACTTTGTACACAGGGAAGGGTGAGGAGTTGAAGGGAGGAGAAGAGATTTGAAAAAAAAAAAAAAAAGAGGAATCAAAATATAGCATGCACAGGGCTGGGGACATACCTCAGTGGCACAAGTGCCTGTCTGGCAAGCACAAATTCCCAAGTTCGCTCCCTGGTACCACAAGAAAAAAAATCTTGCATGGGAATAAATTCCCTATGATGAATATGATCATTAGATATATCTAAAATAGATCAAGCTGAATTTTTAAGAAAAGAAAGTTGAAGGACAAAATAAGAGAAAAAGGAGATCAAATGACAGACTTAAAAGCACACCACCTTTAGTTGGTAAACATTCAAAAGAGAAGCTTCCTGATATTATTACCCTATAGCAGGCAGTTAAGCTTAACATCCCTATCTGTCTGAGTATCACATACCTTAGACATAAAATGAAGCTGCTATTTTCCAACTACCATGGATGTTCTAAAATTTAAATCCCTATAGAATTTTTAAAAATTATATATACATATATATTTATACACAAGATAGGATAGATATACAGATACTTTCTCTTAGTTCAATGAGAAGAAAGGTTTGCACTAATATTGTTTAGATAAGATATAATGTCTACATCTCATGCTCTGAATAAATACTACAAAGACAACATTATGTAATGTACTGATTATTGTAACTGTCATACTAAGCTGTTTTGAAACTGTTTGACTGCTATTTTATCTTTTTTCTCATTAAAATGAGTAAAAATTGGGCCAGGGAGATAGCTCAGTACAATAAGTGCTTGCCTGGCAAGTGCAGGGTCCTGAGTTCAATTCTCAGTACCACAAAAAAAAACTTTTCATAAAATAAATAAAATGTTTAAAAAAGCACACAACCACTATTTACTTACCTGATTTAATTTGAGCAAGTTAAATGTCTCTGCCTGTTTTCTCATGTTTAAAGAGGAAAATATAGACATCACACACTTGTTTATTGTACAATTTGAAAATATAAATTAGAAAGAACCAAAATTAGTGCTGAGCAGATAGTAAGAGCTATGCAAGAACCACAGTAACCGCCGCATAATTAACAACCATCCAAACTTTCACAGAGGCCTCCAGTTTGTTGGCCCTTGTCCCACACCTCTCTTTTAAAGATGGTAGATACTTCCTTAGTCATTTTTTTTTTACTTTGAAACACTGTTTTACTATGCATTTTAGGCTGGCCTTGAGCTCACTTTTGTAAACCAGGCTGGTCTGAAATTTGCAATGAAGGCTGGACTATAGGCATGTGACACCACACCCAGCTCTACTTTAATCAAATCTTAACATATTCACTTTTATTGGTTTTCTCAGGGATGCTGTTTGTTTGTATAGTCTCACTCTAACATCAACTTACTGGACCTATCCTATCCAGATTATTAATGCTTCTGTTATAATAGTAGGTAAACCCTTATCCAAGTAATAATGATAATACTCGCTTCATTTTTTTCTACCTTTTATCTCCCAAAACTCATAAAGTATTTTGTCTGTTGTTCTTTCTCCCTTCTCATTGGATAAATAAAACTTGTATTCAAATATTTTCAATTTAATAGTGATTAATATTGTGAAATCACAATATTTAACCTGACATCAGGATGTCTGTTTTTCCTTTTTTTTTTTTCAGAACCGAGGATTGAACTCAGGTCCTTATGCTTGCCAGGCAAGCACTTATTCCACTGAGCCATCTCCCTGGCCCTACCTTTCTCTTTTTCAAAATCCGTGTCATGTAAGAACAGTGGGCCCTATTTTCTTCAGACACAATCTGTGATTGCACGTAAGCACTTATGCATTGAAGGTCCGGTGTGGAACATTCAGGATTCTATCAGAGACACCCATCAGAAACGAGATGCCTGCAATAAGTTAGCTGAAGTCCAAAACTTTCTCTTTTTTATGCATTTAGTGCAGGTTCTACAGAATCTACAGGGTCTACAGGCTCTCACTACACAGACCAGACTCATAGTAACCCTCCTGCTTTCAGCCTCCCAAGCACTGGGATTGCAGGCACGTGCCACCAGCCCAGTCTCAATCTCTGTCTCAGCGAGCCTGGGGGCAGCAAAACTTTCTTTTCAACTCAAAGAGAAGCACTCTTCTTTCTGTGATTAATGAGATTAATATGTGTAACAAATACGTACTACTAAAGAGAATATTTTTTTTTAATTTAAAAGCAATTATAAATAGCACCCCCAAAAGTGGATGGTGGTATAAATGCAGAGAAGATAGACTTAGGTGCTGAGACCAGAAGTAAAAAAGGAAGAGAAAACTTTGCACACAGTGGCCTCGCTCTGAGAAACATGCCAAGTTTGGGAAGACTTAGAACTGTTTAATTTTCTTACATTATACTTTCTAAGGATGAAATACTGTTGTATATGTCAGCAAAAATTAAACAGCTTTTAGAGCAAATCATCATAGCTATTATTAAAATATTTGAAATACAAGCTTTTATTCTACTTTTCCTGAAAACACTGTGTCAACATCAAGCCACATGTGCATAGGTCAGCAAATGACCACAGTTCTTAGTTTTCAGTGAATTCATTTGCAAATGACCACAGTTCTTAAAAATGAGCCTAATGCGTAACTGGCATTTTCCTCAGTGTTTCCCTGGGGAAATTCAAAGCAAACAATAGCTTGGACAGGTTGGCCCTGATTAAATTCAAATTTTAAAAACTTCTCTCACAGCTTCTCATGTGGTTGTGCTTATCATTAGTTAGGAAGAGGAAAAGAAAGCTGATTATAGGTGAGATGTGATTTGTTGAGGAACTTGCCCTAAATTTTCATTGCTCAAAAGAGCAAGGAAAATAGAAAAGCTTGCATGCTAGGTATAAAAGTAAGGTCACCAGTTAAAAGGTTCCAACTTTTAGTGATGTTCTTTTAAAATAAAATTCACAGCCAGTTGTATGTTATGATACCAATTTAGTGGCTCACAAACAGAAATTGTGTAACATATCTCAAAGACAGAGATCTGTATACAACAAACAAGTGTACAAGTTATCTTATAAAATGTACAATGGAAACTGCATGACTTCTCTCTGAAGAAAATAACTTTTGCATTTCACAGGTTTTCCAGATAGTCTCAATTTTCCCTGATAATCATAATAATCTCAAAGATTATAGGATCATTAGTTAATCTTGGAGACCTTTCTAGGAATTTGGCTCTATATGGAAATTTGTCTTTCCCCTTCAAACTTAGTTGCTAGACCTGATTCAAGGAGCAACATTCTCAATATGGTGCCTGAGGTAATACGTTGGCTTCACAAAACATTTAATCAAGGTCTGATTGAAACTCTGCAAATAAACATAATATAGAAGTCTGGCAGAGGATGAGAAATGTAGTGAGAATATCATGTAAACTAGTTATTTTAAAAAATAAGACCTCCTGTGTTGTAATGTGTTCCTGATCACCTGAGAAGAGATTGCTACTATCCTTGGTCATGAAGCTATCTGCTTCTGGCCTAAAACAAGTCTCAGACCCAGTAATGGACTGAAAGGTTTTTTTAAACAGTGTGAGATCAGAAGCCTAAACAGTCAATATTTTAAAATGCTTGACACATGCAGGGACCAGGGTTCCATGCCCAGCTTGCTGTACTGGTCCTACCCCCACCCTGGGGTGCACTGAGACAGAAATGAGCACGCCTGAAATCCCAGTGCTTGGGAGGCTAAAAACAGGAGGATCACTGCCATCCAATCTGTGCAGTGAGATCCGCTAGGTCCTGTACTAAATACATTAAATAAAATAAAATACGTGGCACAAAATATATAGCAGTTTCTATAAAGCTAAGACTTTCTCGATTTATGAAGGCATAATTTTCCTATAGCTTATGGTATAACTTTGTTAAACAAGTATTAATAAAATAAAACCAAAAATCATTTATAGATGACAGAAACTTAATGACTAAGAATTTATACCTGGTACTCTATTTGGATAAAGATTAAGATACTGATAACAATACAATTCTTAATTCAATTCATCAAATAACAATTTTATGATAGGTTCCATGTGTATTTATTTGAAAGTAAAAATATAAACAGTGAGATCTCTAGGAATTTCTCATAAAAACTGCATTCTGCAATTTTAATATTAATAACTTTTCTCTACACTTACTTTGCCTGGAGAAAACTAAGAATCTCCCCCAGTGCAATAACTCTCACAGTGCGACTCAATATAAAAACAAAACCGACAAACCAAATTATCTCTTACATCTCTCTCTATGCAAAGTGAAAAGAGAAATGCATAGCGATTTTCAATAAGCTGTCTGGGAAATTGCAAATATATCTTTGCATGTAATAGATATTATAAAATATTTTCTCGATATTTAGAGTTTCTCTCTGAGAAGCAAAATTACACATTTGCTCACTTGGTTCATTAAGAATTGTAGGTAACAGAGAAACTTTAAATTAAATTGACTACAAAACATTGCAAAATAAACATAAAAGGTAACAACACAATAAAGTAACTCAGTTCTTTATAAATGCAGAGCCTCGCATCTTCATGTTTTATTTATTCTTGGTCACCAAGGATATTATAGCAATAACATAAAGTATAGAGAATTATTTTAATTGAAAAATGAACTCTCTTACCTAGGCAGATGCCAAAGAAGAAACAAAACAGCTGACAGATCAAGTCATCAAATAATATAGCAAGAAAGCAACCCATCATATTTAGTATATTTTGGGCCAGGGAGATGGCTTAGTAGAATAAGCACTTGCCTGGCAAATACAAGGGCCTGAGTTCAATCCCTGGTTCCGCCAAAAAATAAATAAATAAATAAATAAATAAATAAATAATATTTA
>NW_004524670.1:3296520-3298158 GCF_000260255.1 Octodon degus
GATGGATTCACAGCTGAATTCTACAAGACATTTACAGAGGATATAGTCCCTATACTCCTCAAACTCTTCCATGAAATTGAAAAGGAAGCAATCCTCTCAAAATCATTCCTGGAGGCAAGTATTATGCTGATAACAAAACCAGGGAAAGATGCAACTAAGAAAGAGAACTACAGGCCAATCTCCCTCATGAACATAGATGACAAAATCCTCAATAAAACACTAGCAAATAGAATACAGCAAATCATTAAGAAGATCATACACCATGACCAGGAAGGATTCAACACAGGGATGCAAGGATGGCTCAATATTAAAAAATCTATAAATGTAATACACTATATCAATACAGTGAAAACTAAAAACCACATGATCATCTCCATTGATGCAGAAAAGGCTTTTGACAAATGCCAACACTCATTCATGTTTAAAGTCCTACATAAAATTGGAGTAGATGGCCATTACTTCAATCTGGTAAAAGCCATTTATGAAAACCCAATAGCTAACATAATCCTAAATGGGGAAAAACTTAAATCTTTTACTCTTAGATCAGGGACAAGACAAGGGTGTCCTCTATCACCACACCTATTCTATAGAGTTCTGGAGACATTAGCTACAGCAATTAGACAAGAGAAAGAAATAAATGGAATAAGAATAGGTAAAAAAGAAGTTAAAATATCTTTTTTTGCAGATGACATGATACTTTAAGTGGAAGACCCAAATAACTCCACCAAGAAGCTACTAGAGTTAATACAGAAATTCAGTAGCATAGCAGGTTATAAAGTCAATACCCAAAAGTCAATAGCATTCTTCTACACAGACAGCAAACACACAGCGAGGGAAATTATACAAACATTACTTTTTACAATAGCACAGAAGAAAATGAAATACTTTTGAATTAATCTAACTAAAGAAGTCTAAGATCTTTTCAAGGAAAATTACAATACTCTAAAAAAAGAGATCGTAGAGGATTTCAGAAAATGGAAAGATATTCCATGCACCTGGATAGGAAGAACCAACCTTGTGAAGAGGGCCATACTCCCAAAATTGCTGTACAGATTTGATGCAATCCCTATCAGACTACCACTGACATACCTCACAGACCTAGATAAATCATTCGTAAAATTTATCTAGAACCAAAAAGCCTAGAATAGCAAAGGCAATTCTGGGCAATAAAGACAAAGCAGGAGGCACTACAATTCCTGATTTGAAATTATACTACAAGGCTACTGTGATAAAATCAGCATGGTACTGGCAACAAAATAGACCCAAGGATCAATGGCATAGATGAGAAGATGCTGAAGCCCCAACGAACAAGAAGATGGGCAAGGCAATGATCCTGAGACTCTCCAGAAGATTTTTTAATCTAGCAGTTAGTTAGAAAGATTCTCACCCTGACAAACTATATATAATGATACCTGTGAACTAAGCAACTGCACTACAGATGGTAATCTGTAATAATAGTTTCATGCTTGGAATGCCTGTCATTCTGGTCTTCTGAATATGGACTGCTTGTCATGACATGCCAGTTGCTGCTGTGCTGTCTCTCTGGGTAGATGATTGTTCAAAAAGTAGTGGGTGGTGAATGAAGTCAAGACACAGGAAAAGGAATACTGTGGGACTGTCCTGCTTCAAGGTTGTATA
>NW_004524670.1:3298773-3299330 GCF_000260255.1 Octodon degus
CCACATGGCTGACACTGAAAAAGGTTCTACAATCTGAGGTACAGGATCTCAGGATAAATCCTGAGGGGATTTCACTGACCTTATCAGACCCAAAAACTACAACTTGTTGCATAGGTCCTGCTTTACCTTGGTCTTAACCATCCAGCAGAAAAGTATAAAACGAAGTATAAGAAGTAAAGCCATGCTGTTATGTTGATCTGTAGGGGACTCAGGTCAACGGTTTCTGACATTGCCAGTGAAGTGGAGACCCAATACTGTTATGGGTACTGGACTCTTTTAGAATATGTTGCTGCATTAACACACCTCTAATAGTCAAATAATGGAACTTAACCAAAAAAGGGGATACAGATGAATGTCCATTTTGTATCTGTGTATTCAAATTGGTTAGGATATATTCATAGTTACATTCTCTTAATGAATAGAGGCATTTGTTCTAGTGGTGTTTGTAAATAGGATATAATGTCTGCATCTTGTATAGCAATTAAGCACTAGGAAGAATGTATGCAGGGGCTGGAGAGATGGCTCAGTGGTCTAAAGCACCTACTTAGAACAAGCTT
>NW_004524670.1:3299430-3305483 GCF_000260255.1 Octodon degus
ATAATATTTAGTATATTTTGTGACTCCACACTCAGATACTCTGAACCAAGGTAAATAAAATTCATACACAAATTGTCCTTTTTCTTCTAGAGCTCGGTGACACTTTGCTTCAGAACAGGGATCACCTGCCAATGGGTTTGTAAGACCAACAATATTTTAATTATAGCACCAGCATTATTGCCTTCTTTTTCTCTTCCTTGCAGACACCTAGGATAGAAGTTCTTAGAGGCTGCTTGACATATTAGATTGCAGATTTCTTTCAGAAGCAGACAGAAATAACAACCTTTCTTCTATCAAGTCAGAATTTTATCTTTCACAGGGCCAGCTAAATAATTCAGCGGATTAAAGAACTTGCAAGCAAGCACAGAGGCCAGGGGTTCCAATCCCCAGGCCGGCATGCTGAACTTGCCCCAGGGACATGCAGAGATGTCAATTGAGATTGGGGGTGGTGGCACGTGCCTGTAATCCCAGCTCTTGGGGAGGCTGTAAACAGGCAGATCACTGAGTCCAATCTAGTAGTGAGACACTGAACATCCTGTAGACCCTTGCCTAAAACACACACACACACACACACACACACACACACACACACACAAAAGAATTTTATCTTTCACAAAATAGAAATGACATGACAAAAAAGGGTGGTATGAAACCTTGAATTAGGTCTTAGACTACATCAAAACAAAACCTAGAATGGGCATTTTGGAGACAGTATGTGAATAAAGTTCTCAGAGTAAGCAATTGAATTGTATAATTTTTAAAATTTAATTTATTATTTTTTTCTAATGTATTTGCTACAGGGTCTCACTACACAGCTCAGACTTGTAGTGATCCTCCTGTTTTCAGCTTCCACTTCCCCAGGGCTGGGATTACAGACCTGCGCCACCATTCCAGGTCTCCCTGGTCAGCTCAGATTGCCTGGGGACAAGACTGGTGCAGCATGTGGTGCCAGGGATCAAACCTGGTCCCTGTGCTTGCCTAAGCAGGCCCTTAATCCTCTGAGATATCTTGCTGGGCTTGAACTGTACATATATTACACACTAGCAAATTTTCTAATTTTGAAAATGATAACATGCTATGGTTATCAAAGAAAAGGGTGTTGTTCTTAAAATATATGAAAATGTGAAAAGATTATAAGGCATACAATTTATAATAGAAATGGTTCAGGGTACACACACACACAAAGATACACATACAGCTTCTCTTCCTCAAGTTACAGTTATGGTTGGGAAATAGAATTAAGAAAGTATGACAAAAAGCGTAAGTTGTAGAGGTGGAAATATAGATGGAGATAAAGCAAAAAGATAGGGAAAATAAGAGAAAAAATAAAAAATATAGGTTCTGATTGGAGGAATGCAGCCCTAGTTCTAGGGACAGGATTTCTGCCTTTGCCTTAAAAAGAGATATATTTCAATGTGGATAATAATCAAACTTAAAGAAAAGTATTCAATAAGTTAGATAATGGGTTCTCACTGAAGTTTTCCACCAATCATCTTTGTGATTGTAGATTGTGTCTCTTATTTTTTATTAAGGTAATTGGATGGATGGATGGATGGATGGATGGATGGATGGATGGATGGATGGATGGATGGATGGACAGATGGACAGACGGACAGATAGATAGACAGATTGATCACATAGGGAACTTCTACCTTTAGTTTCTCTCGTGTTCCTATTTTCCTTCTTACCCTCCTACCCCTCTTCCTCTCCTTATTTAGAAAGATTTTTTTTCTCTATCTTTACCTTCACATTCTCTTTTATTTTTGTTATCCTTAAAGCAACAGAAACTTAAGAGGGAGGGGCCAGGAAGATGACGCAGTAGAATAAGCACTTGCCTGGTAAACGCAAGGGCCTGAGTTCAACCCCTGGTTCCACCAAAAAAAAAAAAAGAAAGAAAGAAAGAAAGAAAGAAAGAAAGAAAGAAAGAAAGAAAGAAAGAAAGAAAGAGAAAGAAAGAAAGAAACTAACTTAAGGGGGAGAGATCACTGCACATTTTGGTACATCTTTCTACTGTGTTTAGATATCTGTATATTTACAAATATCTATATGTTAAACTATATATCTAGACATACAATATTATATAAAAAGCCATTTCTCTATGTGCAGTCATATATTTATTTATATATATTGCATATATAGATATTTGTAATACTGTGTATATATAACACAACATATATATACAGTGAATATTACCTATATGGAGAGTATTTTTAGTAAAAAATATCTCATGGAAACTAGGTTCAAAAGAGTTTAAAAATCAATAAAACTTTGAAAAAAAAAGAGTTTAAAAGAGCTAAGTATATCTTCTATCTCCATACAGACTTCTTTTAAGTCTTTTAAATAACAAATTCAAAGACTGAGTCTGGGCATGGTGGCACATGCCTGTAATCCTAACACTGGAAGGCTTGAAAACAAGAAGATCGTGAGTAGTCTGAGCTTCATAGTGAGATCCTATACAAAATACATTTAAAAAACTAAAAAACAAATTTGAAATAGTAAGACGATATTTTATTTCATACAACAACAGCTAACAAATAATAGGAACATAAGATCCTTTACCTATGACAGAGTAATGTTGAGTTCATCAGATACATCTTTGTATAGGAGTTAGAGCTCTAGGCTAAACAATAGAAGAGCTGCTTGTGGGATTCTCTATAGTGTTGCCCTGAACCTTTTAACTATTTTTTCCAATCTGAACTTTTATTCATCTTAAAATGTAAAAATCTTTAACTTGGCTAATATTAATTTTAACAGAATATCTTTCTCTTACTTTTTTTTTTTTTGGTGGGTGGCTCAGCCCCACTGGGGGAGAAACCAGTGCAGCATGTGGTGCCAGAGACTGAGCCACTATTCCTGCAGCAGCCTAAACTTGCCTAAGCAGGTACTCTAGACTGCTGAGCTATCTCACTGGCCACACCATATCATTTTTAGACTTCTTCCTAAATGATTTTTTGACACTTAAGGATTTTTCTCCTAGTCAATATGATATGCATACTCTTTCCTCACATATTCCTGATCAGTTATCTATTTAAGCAAACACAATCTCCTGAAATTTTGGAAAGCTGAATTTATAGCACAATACTTCTCGCATCCTATTATTGATCCCCTGATCCATGAAAGTACTCTATTAGGCTCTGAATATAAAATGATGAGGAAAAGAAAATGAACAAATACTTGTTCTGACCATCTAGCTTAGAATTAGCTGAAGCATCACACAGATAAAGGCAAAGTTATATTTTCTGGTGGAAACAATAAAAATATAGAAAGGTTAATTTTAGGAGTTGTAATTATAGAAGTTAAAATATTTTGCTTGATAAAACATTTGGCAGTAGAAAACTTTCTCTTTTTTGAAAAATTTCTTTAGGTAGAAAACAAAGATAAAATTTTAGCTGTATAACAAAAATTCTTTATTACTTAATATGATTTATTTTTGGTTTGTATGAATGAAATAATTTCATTAACCTTGAAAACCTGAATGGTCAGGTATATCTTACTATATTTTAATAACTTACTTTTAATTACACTTTACTTCTTCCACATTGTCCTAACATGATTTCCTTATATTAGGAAATTCTATAAACACATATTAATTTTTGATGGGAATTCCACCTCATAATGGTGAGTTTCTGAACATGGCTAATTAATACTCAGCCTTAAATTGGGGATATCAGGAAATAGCATGAGAGATTATAGAGCTTCTGGATTGAAAATCTAAGACCTTTGAGGGAAAGTGTTTAGTTAAGCTTGATATAAATCTCAGTAAATAAGAACATGGACTATTTGCACAAATGACTTGTCTCAGAACAAATTGATGCCATATGTATGATAAACTGTTTGTGTGCATAAAAGTTCCTGATATTTACTGGAATTAAGTAGAGCAGATGTCACATTAACATTTGGCAAGTAATGGCCCATATGAATGATTGAAGAAACTAAATAGTCTACAGGGTTTTAATAGAATGTGTGTGTACACCAGAGATTCCCAAAACTATTAAGTATTAAAATATATACACTGACATTTTACCTAGTGGATGTGTTTAGAGTGAATGGGGCAAGTAAAAGTGAATGATTTATACAGATGAAATATTTCTTCTACATAAATCCTAGAAATATATGTTTCACTAAAAATAAATGGATCAATATTGCTGAATGATTTTTAGAAAATATTAGAAAAATAATAGAAGGACCACACAAATGTAGAAAGAACATGGTTAAATATCTCACTAATTAATTTTATTGAGAAAGAAATAGCAATGAGACAGTTTCAAAACAGGTGAGTAGGACAGTTACAATAATTAATACATTGCATATTGTTATCTTTGTAATAGTCATTCATAGTACAAGATGCAGACACGATATCCTGTCTAAACAATATTAGTACAAATCTTTCTTCTCATTGAATCATTGATTAAAGACTCATAATGTATACAAATATCTCATTCTCTTTATATCATCAGAAATTTCTAATTCACTGAGTCTTCCCAACTTTCTCCATATATCAACATTTGGATAACATGCTGGCTAGACGTAAGGAGACAATATAACAGTTGAAAGAATATAGAATAGAGACTAGCACTATGTAATTAAACACACTTGGGAAAACCACTTATTTTCTGTGGTATCTAGTTGTAACAGGGCTATCTCATAGGTTTTTAAATAAATTTTAAATTATCAATTATATATGATGTTTACTTATACAACAGTAATAATT
This sequence comes from Octodon degus, assembly GCF_000260255.1. Lineage (NCBI taxonomy): Eukaryota > Metazoa > Chordata > Mammalia > Rodentia > Octodontidae > Octodon > Octodon degus. The sequence continues at coordinate 3,304,142 of NW_004524670.1, forward strand.
CTGTTTACTGATAATGACCATGTGCTAGACTCTTGGTTGTCTACCTGAGGTACATTTAAGAAATTGTACCTAGTTGTAATAAACAGATCGCTAGAAGAGTACTTTAGAGGGGATATTGGAATCTTCCTCCTTTCTTCTTTCTCTCATTCTGTTTCCCAGATGTCATGAGATAGCTTTTTCCGATCACATTCTCCTTACTAGAATGTTCTTCCCATCACAGTCCTCAGCACAATGAAGCTATATTACCACGGGCTAGAACCTCCAAAAACATTTTTAGAAACCTTTCTTCTTTTGATTGTATCAAGTATTTTGTTATAGCAACAGAAAGCTGACCCAGAAGTATAAACAAAAGTAGAGCTAAGTCTTATAGGAAACATGTCCTGTAAGAAAACCATTCATATAAATATACTTTTAGTATACTTATATTGTCAAAAGTAGACAAAATTAATGCTTTTTAAATCAAGAAATGAGTTTACAGTCTGGGAAGAGGTAAAAGGATATACAATGAAGTTCTGAAAATAGTGTGTATGTTTTATGGGGACTGGTTTCACCAACATAAATAAATGTCAAAATCCTTAGGAACAGTTATTAGCATACTTAAAAGGCTAAAGAATCTAGAGTCTAAAATCTGGTGGGTAAAAGCAGTGACAGTAGCAGAAGACACTTGCTCAAACAGCATGGACCTTCTGAAGCACAGACTCACTTTGTCTTTTTTCTTTCCATGCAAGCCTATTGGATAGTGTCCTTCATAATCAGGAAAATATTTCCTCCTTTGGTTTGCTGCTCCATGTGCATCTTACATGGGAAGCATTCCTAGGGACACATCCAGACGTGTGCTTTATTTTATTATTATTTTTTTTGGTGGAACCAGGATTAAATTCAAGCCCTTGCACTTGCCAGGCAAGCACTTACTCTACTGAGCCATCTTGCTGGCCTCTTGCTTTATTAATCTTCTAGATAGCTCTGACTCTAATCAAGTTGAGAGTCAAAGCTAAAGCTTTAATGTATCAACTGAAAAGGAAAAAATCTTGTTTCATATAATGGAAAATAACTCAGTTTAATATTCCCTTTGCTAATAACCATACAAATTGCTTTAAAAACTGAAAGATCAGCTATTTGAAAGTAGAGAAAAGATTAGAAGCCACTGACAATTTGGGAATTTCTAACTCAAAAAGAAGAAGGAGGAGGAGAAAAGAAAGTAAGTAAGAAAGAAAGAAAGAAAGAAAGAAAGAAAGAAAGAAAGAAAGAAAGAAAGAAAGAAAGAGAAGGAAAGGAAAGGAAAGGAAAGGAAAGGAAAGGAAAGGAAAGGAAAGGAAAGGAAAGGAAAGGAAAGGAAAGGAAA
>NW_004524670.1:3305583-3311465 GCF_000260255.1 Octodon degus
AGAGAAGGAAAGGAAAGGAAAGGAAAGGAAAGGAAAGGAAAGGAAAGGAAAGGAAAGGAAAGGAAAGGAAAGGAAAGGAAAGGAAAGGAAGAAGAAAAATTTCCTAACAAGTGGAATTTTTCCAGAGATGTAAATGCCTATTCAGGTATAGGCTGCGCTACACTACATTAGTTCTTCTGAAAATAGCACAAAGTGTAAGATATTGAACAGTTTTGACAAGCTAAGTAGATAAAAATTGTATTTCAGGATTTAGGTACCAGAAGGATACATTCTAGAAATAGACCAATCTCATGGGACTGTGGTGCTGAGGCCCAAAAGCTGAGAAAGAAAAAGCAATAAAAACAAATCAACATTTAAGTATATAATTAACAAGTTCTTTACAAATTTGATTAACTATACGAAGCAATAATTTCAAAGACCCAATGAAATAAATGAGAAAACATTAAAAGCAGCCAGAGTAACTGTGGAAGCCAAAATTCATTGGAATGACATCTTTAGTGTGTTGAGAAAACACAACTGCCAACTTAGTAACACACCAATATCAAGCAAAAATAAAGCAATACATTTTTTCAGGTAAGGAGAAATGGATTTATTTGTCATAAGCAGACTTACATTGCACAAAAAATAAAAGCTCTACTCAAACCAGAAGAACAGTGATTCCAAAGGGATGTCCAGGAATGCCAAGAAGAACACAAGACAACAATAGGGCAAATAGGTGGCTAAATATAAAGACATGTCAGATATTTAAAAGCAAGAAAACTGTTTTTACTTTGAGACACCCATTTATGGTTGAAATATTTGTTTATTTATGATAAATATAATTATAGTGTATAAATTTGGAAAGCAATGTATACATTTAAAATATTCTCGTCTGCTTTTTACAGAAGTAAAAGTATTAAAATATTAAACTATGATAAATTAAAAAGCATTTTGTAATCTGAAGAGTAATCTGAAAAGTTTAAAAGTAGATGACTAACAAGAGGGGAAATACTACATTTTTTAATTTTTTTAAAGAGAGTAAAATTAATGAAAAAACATTGGAATTGAATCCATTTCACTAAAAAAGATGGTAGGAATTCAGCCATGTTATATTGCATATTGTTGTCATCAAATTATTGTTCAAATTTATCAGATATAAGCATGCAAAATGGTCCAAAAAGTTAAAAAAAAAAAAGCATTAACTATTCCTTTCAGTAGAAATTAGCAGTACAATTATCCCAGCTATTCTGTGCATATGGACATATGGTAGATAGCTAAAAGGTAGTCAACATCTTACACCCAGCTGAATTGAACTAGCATGGTGCTGGGTGTGTTAGGCCTGCCTGAGGATTGTTGCCAGCAGCATAAAAGGAAGAACAAGAGAAGCTGCTTGCATGATATTAGGGATGCTGTTTGGTGAAGCTAAGGGAAGCTTCTAGTTCTCTTGGGCTGCTCTGCTGGAGGACTTTTTCATGCTGGCTTTCCTGATGAACTTTGGAGAAGCTTTGGTCCTCATCTTGAGCATCACTTCCTGGCTCTAGAGGGGAAAATGGTGTACTGCTCAGCGTCATGGAGAAGCTTGTTGTGTTGGCTTTCCTGATGGGAACTTGGCTTTCCTCATTGCTGGAGGAGCTCTGGCCTTCCCCGTTGCTGAGGATGCCTGTGGTACTTTGGGGGAGCCCTGGTGCTTACCTTGAGCAATGCTTCCTAGCTCCAGTTCAGATGCCTCAGCCTGCTAGCACAGACCCTTCATCCCAGTGGCATACACTTCCTAGCTTTCACCACTGACTCTTGGGCCTTCCAGCACAGACCAATGAAGCAGGCCTGAATGAGACTTTTTGTGGGCTCTAGGCCTCCAGTTGTACTGGTGGGAGGCATTGTTATGAGCTTTAGGTTTTCAGCTGGACTCATGCAGGATATCAGGATCCAGATCCTCAGCTGGACTCTTTAGTGTTATGTGTGTGGACAGATTTCCTGCACTTCTTATATATGATTCTTGGGTGATTATTATAATATAGTATTAAAAATGTGTATTATATTGTTCCCCTTGTAAAAACCCCAAACCATGACAATATGTATATATTTTCCCTTCCTTCTTTCTTCCTTTCTCTTTCCCAAGAAGGGAAAATATTAGCAATTAAAATATATAAATACAATTAATCAATATATCAAATAATACAATGGAAACTAAAACATACTTTGAAATATATAATAATGAAAATAATGCAAATGAAGCTGAGACTTAACAAAAGTTGTGCTTAATCATAGTTTACATGCCATGGGAGCCCTGCCCCCGGGGCATGCTGAGGAAGAAGTTGAGACTGGGTGTGGAGGTGCATGCCTGTAAGCCCAGTTCTTGGGAGGCTGTAAACAAGTGAATCACTATGAGTCTGATATAGTAGTGAGACCCTGAAGACCTTGTAGACACTTCCCTAAAATACAAATAATATTAATAATAATAAAAATAGTAATAATTAGAGTTTAGAGCCTTCAATTCATATACTATAGAAAAACAAAACCTAAAAATCCACTACTTAAGTATCAGTAGGATATAGAAAAGAGACAAGTAGAAGGATGAAAATCATAAAGTGTGGAGATTATGGAAAAATAAAACAATAAAAAGGATCAAGAAATACTAAGTTAGTCCCAGCCCAGGTCTGGTGAGTGTGCGGGAGAGCTACCGGCTACCCTGTGTTGGTGGGACCTACTACTGGTCCCAGGCCAGGTGCAGCATGGGTGAGAACCTGTCCCACCCCCTTGGAACACACCCCACCACTCCGCAGCACCTCCACCACTTAGCCCACAGAGTAGGAATTTCTGCTGCATTCTGGAAACCCCCAGATCCAGGCCTAGCCCAGGCCCGGTGAGTGTGTGGGAAAGCTTCAGGCAACCCTGCGCCAACAGGACATACTACAAGTCCCTGCCCAGGCGCAGTGTGGGTGAGCCCTCTTCCAATCCCTTGGGATTCCCCTCACCACGCTGCATCACCTCCCCAAACTGCCCACAGAGTAGGAATTTCTGCCACGTTCCGGGAACCCCCAGACCAGTCCTAGCCTGGGCCCCGTGAGTGAATGGGAGAGACTTGCCTCTCACCCATACTCGACTGTGTCACCTGCAGGCTCAGTTCAGGCCTGGCAAACAGGCCTGGGGTGAAACCCTGCAGCTGCAGGCCCTGCAGAGAGTATAGAGGATAGAACCACCCAGCTAGTCCAGGAGCAGAACATCTTGCCAGAGGGGAAAAAACAGGTTCACCACCAAGGGAAGTAGCAGTAAGGAGCTGAGCACAGCAGCCAGACCCAAGCCAGGCACAACTGGATAAATCCCAATGTTGTAGATTTGCACCTGAACTTCAATACGTACTAAGGGTATAACTGCAACAAAGATCTACAACAAAGGTCAGAAGACAGAGCTACATAAAATGATGAGAAGGAACAAAATGGAACCCCAGAACCCAAGCCCAAGTGCCGAAGACACTAACACAGAACACATTGGGAATCACACAGCTGAAAGCAATGAATCAACAGCTTCTGAAATAAAGAAACAGCTGCAGAAAGGTATAGAGGAACTCAGATTGAAAATAAAAAATGAAATCCCTGAATTAATAACATTTGCACTAAAGAATCAAATGCAGAAACAAATGGAGTAACCAAATGCCCACCCAGAACAAGTGCAGAGGACACTAGCTCGGCTCAAATGCATCAATTAAAAGCGTCGATAGTAAATAAGCAACAGGAGAAAGATATAGAGGAACTCAGAGCGCAATTCTTTTCTGAAAAAAAAAATTCTCAGAACTCATAGTATCTGAAATAAAGAAGCAACTACAGAAACATAGGGAGGAAACCCAATCTGAAAAAAACACTGCAGTAAAAGAATTTATAACTGCTTCTAAAGAAGATAATGATTAAAAAAAATACAGGAGATTAGAAAAATGACAGATTCCTTGGATGAGCAATACAGGAAAGAAATAATCGCATGAAGCAGAGTGAAACAGATATAGAGGAAATTAAAATCTCAATCACAAGCTTGGAAAACCATTTAAGTGAAAGTGAAGACAGAGTTTCAGATCTTGAAGATGCTGGTGCAGCTAGTGAAAAGGTAAGAAAGGATCTCTTAAAAACAAAGAGGATGCAGGAAAGAATAAAGCATCACCTACAATATGATGCAAACATGAACAATGTGAGACTACTAGGCATCAATGAGAAAGAAGGAGTCAATACAAATGATATTTAAAAAATATGGGCAGAAGTAATAGAGAATACCTCCCAAATATGAGGAAACAATTTGACATTCAGGTAACTGAAGCATACAGAACGCCAAGTAACCTCAACCCAATGAAAAACACACCAAGACATATCATAGACAAGATCTCAGAAAAACAGCAAAAGAAAAATATACTGAAAGCCGCTAGAGAAAAGAAGCAGATTACACTCAAAGGAAAACCCATCAGAATTACGGCTGACTTCACTTCACCAACCATGAAAGCAAGAAGAACATGAAGGAGAGTACTTCAAGTCCTCTATGAAAACAAATTCCAGCCCAGACTACTATACCCTGTAAAACTCTCTTTCAAGTTTGACGGAGAAGCGAAATACTTTCATGACAAAGAACAGCTAAAGAATTTCATGATGACAAAGCCATCCCTACACAGGCTACTGAAAGATGTTCTAGAGAGGGATCATAATGACCAGAACTCCACGAATGAGATCAGAAGCAACCAACTAAATAGGGCAAGCAATTAAACACAGGAGAAAAATGAGTAAACGACAACAGGTACATAACATGTCAATTGGCAAGTCAATACATCTCAATTCTAACAATCAGTGTAAATGGACTCAATTCACAAATTAAGAGAAATAGACTGGCACAGTGGATTAGGAAACAAAATCCAACAATATGCTGTATACAAGAAACACATTTAACTCATAAAGACATTCATAGGCTGAAAGTCAAAGGAAGGAACACAGTACAACATGACCCAACCCCTCAGAAAAAAGCAGGGGTAGCAATCCTATTCTCAGAGAATCTCAAATTCAAACCAACAATGATCAAGCGAAATAAAGAAGACCACTATATACTAGTTAGGGGAAAAACTCAAGAGGAAGAGGTAACACTCATAAATATTTATGCACCAAACACGGGAGCACACAACTATATAAATCAAATCTTAATGGACATGAAAAATCTAATATCCAATACCACAATTTTAACAGGACACCTTAAAACACCCTGATCTCCAAAAGATAGGTCAACCAGACAAAAACTTAGCAAAGAAATAACAGAACTGAACCAGAGCTTGAAAAAATGGACTTGGTGGACATGTACAGAGTGTTCCACCCAAACACAGCTGAATACACATTTTTCTCAGCTGCACATGGGTCATTTTCTAAAATAGACCACTACTGCTCCATAGGTCATGCTTAAGTATATGCAAGAAAACAGATAATTATCCCATGCACATTATCTGACCACTGTGCAATGAAACTGGAAATAAATGACAAAAGAAACCAGAAAAAATCCTTAAATACATGGAAATTAAATGATTTTCTACTCAGCAACCAATAGGTCACAGATAAAATTAAACAAGAAATTCAACAATATCTACAATTCAATGAAAATTCAAGCACAACTTATCATAATTTATGGGACACGATCAAAGCAGTTCTCAGAGGGAAATTCATAGCTGTGAACTCATACATTAGGAAAAAAAAATGGGAACAAATAAATACCCTAATGCTACATCTTCAACTAGAAAAGGAAGAGCAAACCAAACCCAGAGCCCAAAGACAGGAAGAAATCATAAAGATTAGAGCAGAAATTAATTCAATTGAGACAAAGAAAACAATTCAAAGAATTAAAAAAGCAAAAATCTGGTTCTTTGAAAGATTAAATAAAATCGATAAGCC
>NW_004524670.1:3314751-3336435 GCF_000260255.1 Octodon degus
TTAGCAAAGCATCAGGGACCGCGGTTCAATCCCCCAGCACCACATGCCAGCCAGCCCCGCCCCCTGGTGGGCTGAGCTGGCCACACACACATACCACACTCTCTCACTCTCTCTCTCTCTCTCTCTCTCTCTCTCTCTCTCTCTCAAATAAAAAAAGAATGTATGCAATGTGTTAATTATGGAAACTGTCCTACCAATTTGGTTTGACACTGTCTCATTGCTATTTTTTTTCCTGAATAAAATTATGGAAAAAAAGAAATTGATTAGTTAATTGCAGAGCTTACATCAAACTATGAAAAGCCAACATTTACTACAATTTTAAAGAAGAGATCAACTTACTATTCTATGTAAGGAAAGTGATTAGTCTTGTCAAAAACTAGACTATTGGGATAATTTTGTAGAAGAATAATTTCTTGAATATTTCAAACCTATCTCTACTCATAAATGAAAAGATTAGTATACAAGTCATCATGAAGTTTCACAATCTCTGTTCATTAAATAATAATAAAGTGAGAAGGCAAGTGATAGGAAGGGAAGCAATATTTGTCACATATATAGCAACATAGGCTCATATGCAGACAATTTAATAACTACAATCAGTAGAAAACAACTAAACCAATATAACAATAAAATACAATAACTTCCCTGTAAAGGAAGCCTCAGTAGTTAATATCTATGCAAAGAAATATAATGCTGCTAATAATCTGGGAAACACAAAGTAAAACTATATTCTTATTAACATCATATACCTGCCAGAAAATATTCTTAAACTCAAAGCAAGCAGTTGCTATGGAAGCTCTATTGTGGATCTGAAAGAATGCAGCCATTACACCATATATTTACACTGGGTTTGGGTTGTATTTTTCTTCTATAAATGACCTAAGCAGGCCAACACATGAGGATGATGATAAGACTCTTTGCATCTTATGTCTAACTAAAGTAATCTGCAGAGTCTTAGGAGTCAGACTGATATCCTGTGCAAGTACACAGAGTATCTCTTGGGCAGTAGCATGAGAAAGAGTAATAAGTCAAACTAATGAACCAGAACATGGCCTGACTCAATAATCCATTTTGTCAATGGCTACTGGAGAAATCTCCAGAATAAACTAAGTACTCCGACTCTAGCAAATACAGAAGAAAGGAGCCATACAGGAGGGTGAGGAAACATGATGATTTTTCAACTTGTTTGGCTTCTGAGATTTTCTTTATGATGGGTTATGAAAGATTTCTCAACCTTAAAAGAAAAACAAAAATGTAGAGAGGTAGCTAAGGAGATTGCTCTTGTGTCAGTGTAAACTGCTAACTTTTGCCTTGGAGCCGGAGCGTTATTCCCAAAGCCTACTGTTCAGCCATGAGGGGTTCAAACAAAACACAGCTGGTAAAAAACAAAAGTAGGTTTCAACACATTTTTTGACCACATTAAAATTTTAACTTGCCAGTTAAATTAATAGGTGGTCTACAGCTTCCTTTGGAGGAAATAAATTATGTTGAATGAATAGAAACAAATGATATTCTTAAAGAAGATATAAGGCTTAGAGTATGGGAGCTATATTCATATGTATGGTAAATGCAAAGCTCTACAGATAATGTCACTTTCATTTGTTCCTGGTATATGGGAAACTTTTTATTTCATCAAAAACTACTACTAGGTAGGTGTCATTACCAACTATAGGATGTCCATTCTGATGCTGACAAATATGATTGACTGTTTTGATGGGTAATCTGTTTCCTTACTTGATGTGTGCCAGTTAAATGAGACATTATTTAACTCAAAATGTTTTGTATGTGCATTCTTGTGCTTTTTTTGACTGTTTTCTGACTAAAAGATGATATGTTATGATTAATTTATTTTGTAAAACTACTTTTAATGACAAATTTTCCAACTTATGGAAGCTGTTCATTATCAATGTCATAGGCTATAGAAACTCATAAACATTATCAAAGAATGTGGATTCCACTCACTATAAATTATCCTGCCTAAGGTCCTGTTGCTTTGTCATTTACTCAGATAACTAGAACCTGAAGAGAAAGGGAGGCTGCTGGTCTCAAGCATTGACATGACACAATTTCTCCAAATACGGATTCAAGTAGGAATACTTGTTAGAAAATATTTTCCCCCAATGGAAATGTAAGAAACAAACAATCTTGGAAGTAAGGTTCAAAAATACAATACTTCTTAAAATTCCTCAATATGTACCTATATATACATTTTTTTCTTTTTGCCTACCAAAGAAGCTAATGGAGCTGCAGATAATTGTTCCTTGGAAACACTGAAGTTTGCAATAAAGACATGGTAAAATTTAAGTGTATCTGTCTCTTCTCCCTGGGATTCAGTATGAGAAATACTAATACTTCCTTTTGTATTTATTTCTTTATTAAAATTTCAGCTCTTTAAAAGATTTAAAACATTTTCTAAGATCCAGATGATATAAATTTAGAAAAGTTAAGGCAGAGATTATTAGGGAAGTTATAAGAGACAAATGCTAAGAATTAAAGCTTTATAAATAGATTTGGAACTATTTGTATACTAAAAATTAAAATTGATATTTTGGAGGCTGAGGAGATAGCTCAGCAGTCTAAACACCTGCCTGGCAAGCACAAGGACCCAGGTTCAAACCCCAGTACCATATGTTGTACCAGTCACCAAAACCAGGTGTGGTACACACACCTGTAATCCCAGTGCTGGGGAGGCTGAGACAGGAGGATCACTATGAGTCTGAGCCACATAAAGAGAACCTGTAACAAATAAATAAGTAAACAAATAAACAAATAAATAATTTTTCAAAAATTATATTTTGTTTTAAAAAGAATGAATGCCATAATCAAAACCAAGCAACAGAAATGAAAGTAGGGAATATGTATAGAGCAGGCTTAATATATTCCAACTAAAATACATTTAAATATCTAATGATATATTTGCTTGATTTTACTGTAAATGGGAAGAAAATTTTTGAAAATTAATCCTCTGCAAGGTGAAGCATTTTTGTTTTGAGTTTTCTTTATCATGCCTATGACAATGAACTATACCAAGAGATGAAGCAAATTGCAACTATGAAGCTTTTATGTGACCCATGGATAATTCAAGTTAAATAACACTTTCCCTAAGAAAGTACAAACTTCAATCTTTTAACACATTGAAAGAGTATCTGTGTTTGAGGATTTCTTGCTAATGACTCTTTGGAATGCCATCTCTGTCTTTAGGTTCTGTGAAATAACAACCAATCTGTAATAAGTTCTTCTTGGTGACTAGAGCTGGTTTTTCTAAATAATGCAGTACCTACATAGAAAAGCAACCATTAATAAAACAGAAGTAAAATTTATAAATTCATTTTTGCAAATAAATAGAATGGTGTTTTTATTACTTCTTTATGCTTTTGCTGGTTTTTGGTGACTACAGTTGAACTTTTCTTTCTGAATCCCCCACCAGACAGCCTGTCCTATTCTGCCTGGATTTTATGCCTTTACACCTTTTATCAGGGGAGTAATATAAAGTCTGCTCATACACAGCAGCAGTCTTGAATCCAGGACAAAAATGAGACTAAGCACACTACCTTAATGGTGTCAGTGAGAGCTTCAAAAGGCTCTTTCACTTTGTTACAGTTGGTAAAGTTCTCCATAAGTCTAGTGGCAGTAAAGGAAAAGGCAAGGAGGTAAGTAATATGGAAGCAAAAATTTAAAAAAGTAAATAGGGAAATCTTACAGCACAATAAGTACAGAACAATCTTATCCGTGCACATAAAATTTTAATCAACATTTTTCCATTAGCTCTTATTAAGAATGTTTACAAAGCAGGTGTGGGGCCTCACACCTGTAATCCAAACACCTTGCAGAGCTAAACCAGGAGAATCATACATTCAAATCCAGCTTGAGCAATTAATGACTTATCAAGATTTCATCTCAAAATTTTAAAAACGGCTGACTGTATATCACAGTACAAGGTCCTGAGTTCTTATCCAATACTGCCCCCCCAAAAAAGATTTACAAATACTTAAGGTGATAATGAGATTTTTAGAATTTTCTGGGTGTTCTGATGGAAGAGTGACTGTATTTATGGTTAGACAGCTTTCTCTGCATGCTAAAGTCTGATAAATTTAAGTTTGTGGATTGTGTGACAGATAAATTTTGGTTTAATACATTATTCTTTTAAAGAAAAGGGATATTCTAAGTGACCTGGCCTTCATGGTAGACTCTGGAAGGTCTTCCTCCAATATAAACAATCTAAAAGATTGTAGTCAAACTTCAAGTTGAGCTGCCTTTCTTCTGGTACTCATCTTGGTAGTAACTAATCTTTGTAGTAGCAGCTCAGATTATATTCATGGCAGGGGTTAAGAGGAGAAAGCAATAATGGGAAAATAAGTCACCTGTACTTGAGTAGGAAGATAACTTCATTAGAATCCCGATTTATCACAAAGACATTCTCTTCTAGCATAAATATTCTGTCTTTAATAGCCTCCATAATGCCTATCTTAGTTTTAAAACCAAGCCACTTGGAAGCACAAATAACAAGGGTAAAATAAAGCAAGCTAAAATATCTTTTTAATCTTTTCATGCCCTCAGTCTTAAACTATATAATTAGAATACCTTGCCGTGAAGACTTTAGCAATAAAGTAGGGAACGTGCAGCCTAAATAGCATAAGAGAGGAAGGCAATCAGGAAGCTGAGAGCTAACTTTATTGATAAATTACAGAAAAAAATCTATACTTTGCTTTACTTTATTCAGACTTATAAATTAAAATATTAGCTCATTTCTCAGCTTCACCTTTTCTATATTTCCAGGAGAACTATTTGGCATTTTCTTTCATTTTGTGTCATTAATACTAATGAGTCAATGGGAAAGAACAGATTCTGAATCATAGATTACCATTCATGATAATATTAGTACAGAACACTTTTTCATATCTCATTTTGTTAACTTTTGTATATTTTCCAAAGACATGATTCCTAGTGCTCATTTAGGAAAACAAGTCTTTGAAAAATAATTTTTCCAGGTTAATATGAAAATTTCTTCCAAAGCAAGCTATTGGATTTTCTCTTGTCCCTCAAAACAATTAACTGCTGTGTGCCCTATAACATCTGTAACATATTTTTTCTCACGACATTTTTTGTTCTTTGTTATGGTTCTCATGGCCCTAAGCACCTTACTATAATAACCAGATAATAAACCCCTTACAGGGAAGAAAAAGACTTAGTTGTTTTATCCACTACATCATAATAAGGAGGTGTAATGATTTTTAAATTATGATTAAAAATCTTAGAATTATGAAGTATTTTATAACCCTCTGTGAAGGAAAATTCACTTATCTCTAAAGTCTGTTCATGCATAATATATAATCATAGGATGCAGTACTATAGAATTGGGAGAAGATATAAATATTGACCCTTAGAGACATGGAAAAAAGTTACTGCACAATGGAATGTTAAATATCAGATCATGAGACTTGTTTTCCCTAAGCAAATATAAACCAGACCTTCCAGAGGAAATCATAGGAAACATTTGATATAACAAAGTTGAAGAACAAGAGCATGGAAAGTCATGGGCAGTAACTTTAGCCTGGGAATTTTATAGCTTTTCTAATTGAGATCAGTAAATGAGTCTCCAAAATCCTCTCACCTCGGATCTTGAGATTCTTGCTAGGAGGCCTATAGGCATGAACAAATGTGGTAGTTCATATTGGTAACAAGATAACCTCCATTGCCTCTCAGGATCCCTCTGAATTAGAACAGCCTTCAAAAACTAAAATCTGTAGTGCCTCTGAATGTATTTAACTGTGCTCAGGGATAGCTTGTCAAAATTGCAACACATGACCTGCAAATTGAATTTTACTTTGTGTGTGTGTGTGTGTGTGTGTGTGTGTGTGTGTGTGTGTTTATGTGTGTGAGTAGTACTGGGGATTAAACTCAGGACCTTGCACTTGCCAAGCAGGTGCTTATGCTGTTCAGCTATATCCCCAGTCCCACTGTATTTTATTTTTGCTAGTACTTGTAGATAGAAAAGTTATGGACTGTCTTCTGTTAAGATAAAATGGTAAGATTGGACTGTAAACTTGTGACAAAATTATTCCACACCTTTCTCTCTCTTTCTTTCCTTCTTTCTTTCTTTCTTTCTTTCTTTCTTTCTTTCTTTTTCCAGAACCGGGGATTAAACTCATGCCCTTGCACTTGCCATGGAAGTGCTTATTCTGCTGAGCCATTTCCCTGGCCCACAATACATTTCTGAAGAACAAATGAGTAAATGACAGTGTTAATTATTCTAATTCAAATACAAATTGCATGCATGCATCAAATTATCATAATATATATATATATGTTCTTAAAAATAATAAATATAAACATAAAATGTGATTGTAGATTAAAAAAGGATTTGCCTAATTTTGTTCTTTGTATATTTAGTACAGGGTCTACATGGTCTCATTACACAGATTAGACTTGTAGTGATCCCCCTGTTTCAAGCTTCCCAAGCACTGGGATTACAGTCATGTACCACCATGCCCAGTGCCCAGTCTTGGCGCAACCTCAGGATCTCACGGCCTCCACGTGCCCCCCGGGGTTGGGGCCAGCACCCCTAGCCCTTGCAGCTGCCTAAATAGGTGCTTTAATCTGCTGAGCTATCTGGCCAGCCCTGCCTAAATTTTCTATAGCTCTGGGAAGTCTGATCTGGCAACACTGGGATAGTGTTATGATTTGTGTCTAGTTGTCCCCCCAAAGCCTCATGCAGTCTAGGGGTGGCTTCTGGAATTTTTGACTGATTATCGAAAGTGAGGATGCTGCATTTGCCCTGGTGCAAGTAATTTGCATCGCAATATAAGGAGGAAAGAGAGGCTGTCTAACTTCACAGCAGCTGCCCATCCTTCTGCTCTCTTGCTTTTTGCCTCTGCCATGAAAGGTTGTTGTCTGCCATGTGCCATTCTGCCTTGCAGCCAGCTGAATGTGGACTGAAACCGCCAGGAACTGTGACCTAAATAAGCCTTTCCTTCCTTCATTTTGGGTGTTGGTTATTTGTCCCCGCAACTAGAGGAGAGTAACTGAGACAGATAGCATTAGACATAATATGACAGGAATCCACAGAAGATCTGAACAGCGATTACGTTGTTTAGATGAGCATACAGCCTTAAGTTTAGCAGCCCCCAGCACTTATACAGGAGGCCAACTCCACTGAGGTACACTATCTGCTTGGCCCATTAGATAATGCACTTCGAATCCTAAATCCTTTGAAGAAAAATCTCAACTCATAGAAGCTTTTGTATGATTTCTGTGGATGGGAACAAATCAAAGTCAAATATTTTACATCAGGTCCATAATTTATAGCTACTCTCTCAGAAATCTTTTTATAGGTGCATGAACAATTTACTAGAAAACCAACCAGTAAAAAAAAAAAAAAGAAAAGAAAAAAAAGAAAACTAACTAGTAGCTATGTTTTTGTTCAAACAGTATGTATTAAATGCAAATTTTAATTTTTGTGATAGTTTAAGAAAAGTGAAAATGTGAAAAAGTTATTTCTTCTAATAACTTTATCTTTTGTATCATGGTTTTCATTTCAAAGACGTGTTTGAGAAGTAAGAAGGTAATATGTATATTTCTTTTCATGCATTTTATAACCAGAAGAGGTTTTCTGCAGACAGTCACATGCAAAGTTAATTTCAATCAAATAAAGAGTGTGAATGTTTTCAAAAAAGACAGGGATAAATTTATTTTGGAAAGGTGGAAGTGAGTAGATGTGAGATATTTTGGAGACATTCTACAGTGAGGATTTGTTTTAATTTATTGGGGAAACTGCGATTAAACAATGAAGAAAATCATATCATAATATTCTGAGATTACATGTGGCCTGTGAGATAGCTCAGCGGTCTAAAGCACCTGCTTAGGCAACCTTAGGTCTAAAGCACCTGCTTAGGCAACCATGCTCTGGGACTGCAGTCCGATCCCCTATGCCAAAAGCTGCTCAAGCACCACCCCTGGAGTGGGCTAAACTGGCCAAAATCATAATAACAATGATAATAATAATATTCTGAGATTATAAATCATCAAATCTCCTTTTCTCTTTCCATTCATGCAGTCTCTTAGTCAACTTGAGCTTTTGACCAAGTGCAATTTGGTGGTTTAAATAGCACATGTTTTTTTCTCACAGTTCTAGAGAATGGGAAGTTCAGTGTAGCATTAGTGAAACAGTATTTTTTGTGACCCACTCTCTGGATTGCAAATTGCTTCAGTCTCAGTATTTTCTATGAAAGCAAAATGGAAGTCGTGGTGCATCCTTGTCTTACAACAACACAAATAACATCATGAGGATCCCACGTTCACTTAATTAATTCCCAAAGGCTCATCTCCTAATGATATCGCATTTTGGAATGGGAGTTCAAATGTGAGTTTTAGGGGAACACAAGTTTTCTGTTCATAGCATAGCCTTAGAGAGTCCCACTCTTGAGGTGTGGAGCATACTTAGTAATTGTGAATCTTGGTCTCATGATAGTTATTTTTAGTTAGACCTTTTGATAGACATTATATCATTTTTTTAACTGAGAAAAAGTGAAAATTTGGATTGAGTTTCATGGTAACTTTATTCAGCTGTCAATCAGCTTGGGAAGAGTGGCTCAAATTGAATCAAAAGATCCTTTTATTAAATACACATGTATCACTATTCTCAAATTTGCACTCACTTTCATAGGAGGTTAGAATATGGAGATTTATCTCCTCATTTGGCATTCTATGATTAATAACATCCCAAAAATGGTATCCTGCAGACTTCTCACAAATAGCAAAATATTGTGAATAACTATGCTCCCCACAAGATACAAACACTTACACACAAAAATAATAAATTTAACAAATTTTACATGACAAAAAAAGAGCCAAAGTCTTGAGCTGCATTATTTTTTTCCATTACCAGGCCTTGAACTTGGGATTTTGCACTTGCCAAGCAGACACTTATGCCACTGAGCTGTCTCTCTGGCCCCCAAAATCTTAAGGTAATATAGAAAAGTAATTATTGAGAAAGAAGAGAATTTTATATTAGTGGCACTGGAAAGAACCAAAAAATGATTTCATACTCTGCAAGTTGATGTATTAATTCAATGATATGTCAACTTTTCATGACATTATTACTTCATAGGAAAACATGAATATCTCATCATGGTTATGTTTTGTTCTCCAGTCACAATAGTTCTTTCTTAGCTGCGGTTGATCTTTTCAACGTTGCGATAACCAGAAGTCAACCAGAGTACAACCACATGAAATGGAAAATTTCAGAAATGAAATAATATCTCAAATAACTTTTATTACAGTATGTTGTCATAATTTTACTATTTTAGCATTAGTTATTGTTGTTAGTTTTTCACTGTGCCTATATTTGAATTAAAGTTTATCATATGTATGTGTTGGAAAATAAGCATATTTTCCAATGTATTTATATAATATATAAACATTACACCCATATGGCAGTGCTATGCATGGTTTTAGGCATTCTCAGAACATCTTGCAACATATCCCCACACCTGGTGATACTGGAAGACTACCACATAGCAAGAAAATAGAATGTGCTGAATGAATGAAAGACAAAGAAACGTTAGCCTTTGCCTATTACTGTTCCTCCACTTTCTTGTTCTTTCTCCATGTAGTATCATCATGTATGTGTCACAAGGAAGCCCACAGGAAAGCTTCTGAGGACAAGATACTGCCTCGCTCACTGCTGCAACAGAACACCTTATTCACAGAATGACTAACAGAATCCCACAGGCATCTGTGGAATTGTTTTAATTATTTTTATGACCAGATAGGAAGAAAAAAAATACACTTAAAAATTATGACTTTGAATTGAATGAGAATTATTTCAATGATGAAACAAAGGCATAAAGAGACAATAAACATCTGCATGTCATTTAAGAAGACATTGGCATTTTATAATTTTTCTAGATAAAAGTAAACATGAAGGAACTAGTCTAAGAAAAGGAAACATGTACAACTTCTAGTAGAATTTCGTTTTTGTTTTTGTTTTTTCCTTTTTTTTTCTCCCTTCCCACAACTTTATTGAGAAACAAACAGCAATGAGACAGCTCCAAACCAAATCGGCAGGACAGCCCCAACAATCAACACATTGCATACATTCCTCCCAGTGGTCAACCGCTGCACAAGATGGGAACATGACATTCCACCCACAAACACCACTAGAACCAATCCCTCCACTCACCAAGAGAATACAACCATACATCCACCCCAACCACAGAACACACAGACACAAAATGGACATTCATCTGCATTCCCTCCTTTTCCTCAGCCCCATCATTCAAATACCACAGGTATGCCAACTCAGCAAAACACTCTAACAGAGTCCAGTAGTCCACAATAGCACTGGGTCATCCGCCTCACTGGCAATGCCAGAAACTGCCCACCAGAGTCCTGCACAGCTCAATACAACAGCATGGCTCCACTTCCTACACTTCGCCTCCACACCTTTCTGCTGGATGGTCAAGACCAAGACAAAGCAAGACCCACACAACAAGAGCTGCAGCCCCTCTGTCTGACAAGGCCAGTGAAATCCCCCCAGGATGCATCCCGAGATCCTGCACCTCAGACCGTAGATCCCCCATCAGCATCAGCCATGTGGACGAGCCACGGTCACTGCCTGGCCAATGCGCTCTCCGCAAAAGCCCGAGAGAATGTCCTCTCCCCATGCGACCTTCCCCAGGCACACTCCACACCATCAACCACCCTCTTCCCCAGCCCCACAATCTCCAGAGTCAGAAAACCCGGGACACCACTGAGCCACGTGACGCCACAGCACAAGCTCTCATATGTCCCGAGTCTCAATCGACCTGGAAGGCCAGGGCCAAAATGCTGACCCTCCCACGACCCTCTGCCCTCTCCAATCTTGGTCTGGAAACCCAGGCTGCCAACCCTCCAGAAGAGAAGCCCACCACTACCACCATACAACCCAGGCTGTGAAGCTCAACCCCACCATCCCTCCGAATACCAAACATCCCAGGGACAACATGGAACAGGCACCCCCCATCAAGCACTGACATGCTGAACTCCAAGTACCCACAGAATACGATGAAAAAAACACCCCAAAACCAGAACACATTTCAAAAATAGGCACAAAGAATTCTATAATTCTTATGTTTATGTATAAATCCAAAAATCTCACCATATACAACCTTGAAGCAGGACAGACCCACAACATTCCTTTTCCTGTCTCCTGCCTTCATTCACCATCCCCCTTTTTTTTGAACAATCATCTACCGGAAAGACAGCACAGCTGCAACTGGCATGTCATGACAATCAGCCCATATTCATAAGACCAGAATGACAGGCACTCCAAGCATGAACCTACTATTACAAATTGCTATCTTCAGTGCAGTGGCTTAGTTCACAGGTATCAGTATATATAGTTAGTCAGGGTGAGAATCTTTCCAATTAACTGCTAGATTAAAAAATCTGGAGATTCTCAGGATCATTGCCTTGCCCATCTTCTACATATAACTGTATGGGTTGTCACTGTCATGTTTCCTAGCTCTTCTCCTTTCCCTCTCTTAATTAGTGAGTCCTCAAGTTCTTGCTTTCCTTTCACTTGTATTATACCTTTCTATTTGTATTTCTTCTTTTAAGTTCTTATACTAGGGAAACTATGTGATATTTACAAATGTGTCTGGTTTATTTCACTTACGAGTATATCTTCAAGTGGCATCCACTTCAATATAAAAGCTTCAAGTTTATCATTCTTTATAGCTGAGTAATACTCCATTGTATAAAAATACCACATCTTTTTCATCCATTCCTCAGGTGAAGGGCATCTTGGTTGTTTCCTAGATCTGGCTATCATAAATTGTGCTGCTATAAACATAGGCACACATAAATCACTATGATATGATGTTTTCAGATCCTCTGGGGAAATTCCCAGTAGAGGAATAGCTGGTTTAAATGGGAATTCCAGTTCAACTTTTCTAAGGAGTCTCCACACTGATTTCCATAATGCTTCACCAGTCTACATTCCCACCAGCAGTGGAGAAGGGTTCCTTTTTCCCCACAGCCTCTCCAACGTTAGTTGTTGGTTGATTTCTTTATGATAGCCATTCTTTCTGGGATGAGATGATATCTCAATGTTGTTTTAATTTGTATTTCATGGATGGCTAGTGATATGGAGCATTTTTTCATATATTTATTCGCTTCTTTAATTCATCCTCTGAGAAGTGTGTGTTCATCTCAGATGTCCATTTCTGGATTGGGTCTTTAAATTTTGAGGCCCTAGTGTTTTTCAGTTCTTTATAAATTCTAGAGAGCAGACCTTTGTATGAGTACTTATTTGTCATGATTTTTTCCAAATTTGTGGGTTGTCTTTTCACTTTGTTGGTAACTTGTTTTGAAATGCAAAATAATTAATAAGAGCAGGTCCCAGTTGTTAACTCTTTCAAGTGTTTCCCGTGCAATTTCATCTAGTAGAATTTGGTACGCTAGCTGTTCACATGTTTACTTCTCTAGGCCTAAAAGGCTACACCTCCTAATCCCAGAACTATCCCTATGGATGGGATTTGTAGTTTCAACTCAGTATAACCAGTGAGGAAAATATATACCTTTATGCCAAAGAACTCACAGTCTTACTCTCCACAATAAGCTATTCCCTGAAACATATCTCTTATGATTTGATACAACATGAGGAAGGAACATACTGCACAATCCCTAAGAATCTCCTTCTGAAGTGGGCCACAGAAGGCTGAGCCACTGCCTGAGGACCACGGTCCATGCCCTTTTGTATACCACATCCAGCAGTTCTGAAGATTCACACCACTTTGGATTCTGGAGGCCCCACTCTCAAAATTAAGCCCACAGTTCTATCTGGTTTTGACTTGGAAGGAGAAATATTACAGATGAGAACAAAAATATATGACCATAATGTGTGAGCCTTTTAAAAAGAACTTCATGTTCATCCTAGCTTAAATCCAAAAGAACCCTGCGATTTGGACCAGAAATATTTTGGGCAGAATCAGTATGACAAGTAATTTCCACTGATTTATACTTCTCTTGGAAAATACCTTTAAATTGCATATGACGTTAACTGCTTATTTTGTAAAAGGGTGTTTAAAATGGTACTACATAACATTTAACTGTGATCAGTTCTCAACTATATTCCATTCCATTATAGCAAATGCATCCATATCATTTGAATGGAATAAGCAAGCACACAGTTTAATCCATACAACAAACTCCCATGCAGTTTTTGCCTCCTTAAGGTAATCTGCATTTCTATACTACGTGATCCTACAAGTTTGGCACATGTGATTCCACCAGAAAAAAGACATCTGACCAGAGCTGTTGATCTACACTTTGTGCAAAATCCAAAGGCAATTGAAATGGCCTAATACCAAACTGTCACCAAAAACAATGACATTAAAATTATTCAACTAGCAGTCTTCTGCTGAAGTGTGAATGTGAAATACAAAGAGAGCCAGAGAAGTATTTGCTGAAGATGAAAAAGAGAGGCCATGAGACAGCAAAGCCCATGAATAGAGTGGTTGTGACTGCCCTATTTGTACTTATCTCTGCAACTGATAAAAAAGATAGGTCTGGAGAAGGCAAACCCTAATTTATGTGACTATTCTGAGAATGAGATACTTTGAAACTTTAAGCAATAATTTGGTTAAAGAACTCCAAAAAAAGTTCTTATTATAAGAACTCGTAAAAATTGAATGCTGCATGGGCCAGCAAGATAGCTCAGCAGACTAAGCACCTGCTTTGGCAGGCAGAGGGACCAGGACTTGATCCCTGGTCCCACATGTCATGCTGGCCCTGCCCACAGGGAGTGCTGAGCCATGAATGAGTCTGGACGTGGTGGTGTGCACCTGTACTGCCAGCACTGTGGAGGCTTAAAACAAGAGGATTGCTATGAGTTCGACCTGTGTAACGAGACTCTGTACCAAATACAAAAAATGGAAAGAAAGAAATAAAGAGGGGGGGGTGAGGGAGGGAGGGAGGAAGGGAGGGAAGGAGGGAGGGAGGGAATGCTGCTTGCATCACATTATATTTATTTTCAGTCAGCTTCCTCCACTCAGTTGTATGTTATTTAAGAGCAAGATCAAGGTGATTTTATTAATCCCTGTAGTTTCACTTAGTAGAACAGCATCCAGCACAATGCTGTAAGATCATAGTTATTTTAGTAAATGTTAATTAGGTAAACCAAGATGTTTTTCTCCTCTTACCCATTTCCCTGTTTTTCTTTTCACACCCACTCATTCATCTCATCATATTTGGGAACATGAGAAAAATAGTGCATTCAAGTAACAAACTAAAGATTTTATGCATTTTAAAATGTTTTCATAGGTGGAATCTTCCCAAGTTGACTCCCATTAACCAAACTAAAACTTCTAGAAGTTCCAAAGACCCCAAATATAATCTCACAATTCATGTAACTGAACTATCTGCATCTCCAAAAAGGGAAGGCAGAGAGAATTGGGCAAGGCAGAAGTACAATGAGAAAGAAAGAACAATCTGTATGTATCCCCTTGATTCATAGTGGGGATGTTACAAAACAAAAAATATCGCGATGTTAGTACTAGAAAGATCTTTTCAATTTATCTAAGTCTCAACTCTGGCTTTGTAGATGAGGAAACTAAGATCTAAAGAGGATAATGACTTATAGTACATCAGAGAACTCGGTACAGAGCTCGGACTTCAGATGTGAATCCTAATGGCTATGATGATCTTTCCTTTATACTACTATGCACAGCAATATATCATGCATGTTTATAATGTAAACATGAGATGTTTATGCCATTTTAATAAGACAAAGTAGAAACTTGTGGCATTAGATTTAACTTTATTAGAGATAAGCATCTGCCTAATATGTCCTCTGGGAAAAAGCAATCCCAGCCATAATAGGGTTGTCTTCACGTTGTCTACAAATGTACTAAATTATTAATGAATATCACAGATGTCAAGCAGAATAAAATAACTAATAGCTTATAGTGCTTTCATTTATTTGATTTACACATATTGTCAGAGACAAGCTTTATGGACGAACATATAATTAAGCCCTTGTCAGAATGACTAAATGTCACTATAAAATAAACTCGTAATTCAAGTCTCTTGGGACATTTTTCATATGTCACCAGTTCTCCTGGGAATGGAGACCCTTGAAGCACCATTTTGCACACTGGAGCCAATATGGCAGGTTAACAGAATCAAGAGATTTCACTCATGGGGCTAAGATTTATAAGCTAGGCAAAAAATCAGGTCGTAATGGGAAATAGCAAGTAACTAAATTTTAGGGATCATGTGGGTAGGAGTAAATCATGTTCCTGAAGGGTCAAAGTCATAGTTAAATAAATGGGCTAAATTCTTTCCTTCCTCTTCTACCCTTCAGATTTTTTCTCCATTACTTTTTATTATTTTCACTTTCCCATTATTTCCAGAAGAACCCCTAAAACTATTTTTATGCTTCCTTTTTATATTATTATATGTTTGGATACATAATAAACACATCCAGCATGAGAAATCAATAAATATACATATCACTTGTTGGTCCTTTTCACTTCCTCTTCCTGTCCTCCCTCCTGTTTACCCTGTATTAGTTTCCCTTGCCACCTCCAAGAAGTCAATCTTCCTTGGTCCTATCATCTATATTTTATTCTGCCCCTAAATTATTTACGCTTTCTGTTTTTCATATAAAAGTACAATGCAATGTTTAGCCTTTGTGTGGTTTGTTTCACTTATCATTTTGGTCTCAAGGTGCATCCATTTGCTTCTGACTGACTCAAATATATCTCCCTCATGGTGGAGTAGTACCTCATAAAAGTTCTACATAAGAATACCCTACATGAGTAATAGATTCATAAAAGTATGCATATTTCTATATATATTCTGTGTGTGTGTGTGTGTGTGTGTGTGTGTGTGTGTGTGTGTGTGTTGTACCAGGGATTGAACTCAGGACCTTGAACTTGCCAGGCAAGCACTTATTCCACTGAGCTATCTCCCCGGACCTCTACATATTCTTACTACATTCACATGTTTGTAAGTATGATGGTTATACTTACTATACCCATGATGATCTCATGATTTAGCCATGATGTGTGTAGTGCTGTATTACCCAAGGACATACAAGTAGCACTTCAATATGATGACTTCAGTTTCTTCAGGAAGAAATCTGGAGAGGTATCTCTGAGTCACATGAAATCTCCAGTTTTCTGAAGGATCTCCATACTAATTTCTACCATGGCTACATGAATTCATATTCTTACCCACAATGTAGAAGTTCCATTTTTTCCCACAACCTTGATAATATTTTTTTTAGTTTGTGACAGTAACCATTCTTTCTGGGGTATGGTGAACATGTGTTGGTTTATATATTCTCTGCATCCCTTCCCTTTCTATATCTCACAATAACTTATTGATCCTACTAAAAGATCATTCATTTTATGAAAGAAAAATATTGATTTCTATTATTTTTATAATTTTATTACACATTTCTTATTTTACCTTAAGATCTTTATCTATAGAACATTGGTGGCTTATTTGCTCTTGTTTAAAAGCTATTCAAGAATTTTCAGATACTGATCATTTTTCAAATTTCAAACAAGCAATACAGTATTGTTTCAAGTCATCTCAGTGGAGTATTGGGAAAAGTTTTCAATTAGAAATAATCGCTTCTTGGATAAACTTCATTGGCTATGTATGATACTATGTAACACTACAAAACAGTATTGTTAACTATGACCAGCATTGTATACAATAAATACCCATAAGTTGTTCATTTTATTATTGAAAGTATAGAACTTTGACTAATTTACCAATCTATAATATTTGTAAATTCCATACATGAGTGAGATCCTACAGTAAATTTCCTTGCTATGTCTGACTTACTTAATTTAAAATATCATCTAGTTTCATCTATGCTGTTTCAAGTAACAAAATTTATATCTTATGGATGAAAAATATTCTTCTGTATAATTTCTAGTGTTTCTCCATTTCCCTTTCTATGGAAACTTAGGTTTTATATCTTAGCTGTTGTGAATAGTGCTGTGATGAGCACAGGGGTAAAGATATTCCTTCAGTCTATTGATTTCATTTATTTTAGAGGTATACCCAGGAGGGCAAAAGGATGCTACATATTTTCATTTCCAAACATCCTTGGATCATTTACCAAAATAAAACCTATCCCAAACCATAAGGCAAATCTTTTTAAATTTAAAAGAACTGAAATCAAGTAGAGTATATTTTCTGACAATAATAAACTAGAAATCTATAAGGAAAGGAAAGTAGAAAAATCTCATCATAGTTGAAAATTAGCATCAGACTTCTAAAAAACTTTGTGATCAAAGAAGACTCAAAAGAAACTCAAAAAAGTAATAGATGGCAACATTTTACCTACATGACCTCTGAAGACTTACACAATACAACTATCAACAGACAGCACAGGATAGAGGGTCTAGGCTTTTTGTTTGAGACTCTTTTACATAATGACTTCATGCTGCAGAGCACCTGCATGTTCTCATAGGACATGAGGTGTTAGGGCTGAATTAAGCAGCACTGCTGCTGGAACTCATACACTAAAGCTGGCAAGCTGCTTGACCTGAGAACTCGATCATTTGATAGCTGAGTTCTATTTATCCTGAGTTTTCTTTCTTTTAAAAAAATAATTTTATTCAGAAACAAATAGCAATGAGACAGTTTTAAAACCGATTACTAGCACAGTTTCAATAATTAATACAATGCATATTGTTGTCTTAGTGGTTATTCATTGTACAAGATGCAGACATGATATCCTGTCCATAGACACTATATGAAAAAATATTTCTATTCATTGAAGGAAGAGAATGCAACTGTATATCTATCCTAACTATTTTGAATATACAGATATATAAGTATACATAAGTATATCTTCAAGTGGCATCCACTTCAATATAAAGGCTTTGAGTTTATCATTCATTATAGCTGAGTATTACTCCATTGTATAAAAATACCACATCTTTTTCATCCATTCCTCAGGTGACTGGCATCTTGGTTGTTTACAAGCTGTGGCTGTCACAAATTGTGGTACTATAAACATAGGTACACATATATCACTATGATATGACATTTTCAGTTCCTCAGGGAAAACTCCCCCTTGGGTGATAGCTGGTTTGAATTGAATCTCCAGACCTAGTTTTCTAAGAATTTTTCACACTGATTTCCGTAATGGTTGCACCAGTCTACATTCCCTCCAGCAGTAGGGAAGGGTTCCCTTTTCCCCACAAGCTCTCCAACATTGGTTGTTGATTTATTTCTTTACAATAGCCATTCTTTCTGGGGTGAGATGGTATCTCAGTGTTGTTTTACTTTACATTTCATGGATGGCTAGTGATGTGGAACATTTTTTTCATCTATTTATTTGCTTCTTTAATTTCTTCCTCTGAGAAGTATGTGTTCATCTCAGATGCCCATCTCTGGATTGGACCCTTAAATTTTGGAGCACTAATATTTTTTAGTTCTATATAAATTCTAGAGAGCAGACGACCTTTGTCCGAGTGCTTCTTACTCAAGATTTTTTCCAAGTTCATAGCTTGTCTTTTCACTTTATTGGTACTTTCTTCTGATGTGCAAAAACTTCTTAATAAGAGGAGGTCCCAGTTGTTGATTCCTTCAAGTGTTACCCTCATGATTTGATTTTTATTAATGAACTCTTTGTCTACACCTAAGTCTTCAAGAGTTCCTCCTACTTTCTCTTCCAGGAAATTTAGTGTTTCTGTTTTAATGTTTAGATCTTTAATCCATTTTGACTTTAGCTTAGTGCATGGTGATAAACCTGGGTCAAATTTTAGTTTTCGGCATGTAGAGAGTCAGTTTTTCCAGCACCATTTGTTAAAGGGGCTATCTTTCTTCCAGTAAGAGTGTTTGGCCCCTTTGTCTAAGAAAAGGTGGCTGAGTGTATTCATAGAGGCGTCTTTGTATTCTAATCTATTCCATGGATCCTCAGGTCTATTTTGTTACCAGTACCATGCTGATTTTATCAAAGTAGCTTTGTAGTATAATTTCAAGTCAGGAATTGTAGTGCTTCCTGCCTTGTCATTGTTGGCTAGGATTGCCTTTGCTGTTCTAGGTCTTTTCTAGTTCCAAATAAACTATAGGATGAATTCTCTAGGTCTGTGAAGTATGTTGGTGGTAGTTTCATAGGGATTGTATTAAATCTGTACAGCAGTTTTGGGAGTATGGCCATCTTCACAATGTTGGTTCTTTCTATCCATGAGCAGTGAATATCTTTCCATTTTCTGAAATCCTCTCTGATCTCTCTTTTCAGACTACTATAATTTTCCTTGAAAAGATCTTTGACTCCTTTAGTTAGATTATTTCCAAGATATTTTATTTTCCTCAGTACTATTGCAAAAGGTATTGTTTCTCTAATTACCCTCTCAGTGTGTTTGTTATCTCTGCAGAGAAATGTGTATTAATTCTGTAGCTTCTTGGTGGAGTTTTTTGGGTCTTCCAAGTAAAGTGTCATGTCATCTGAAAATGATAATAATTTAACTTCTTCTTTCCATATTCTTATTCCTTTTATTTCTTCCTCTTGTCTAATGACTCTAGTTAATGATTCCAGAACTACATAGAATAAAGGGGCAATAGAGCACATCCTTGTCTTGTACCACCTCTGAGAGTAAAAGATTTCAGTTTTTCCCAATTAGAATTATATAAGCCATTTTTTTGCCATAGATTGCTTTTATCAGATTGAAGTAGAGGCTGTCTATTCCAATTTTCTGTAGGACTTTGAACATGAATGAGTGTTGGACTTTGTCAAAAGCCTTTCCTACATCAATTGGGATGATCATGTAGTTTTTAGATTTGGCTCTATTGATATAGTGTGTTACATTCAAAGATTTGCATATATTGAACCATCCTTGGAACCCCTGGATCATGGGGTTCCATCTTACCTGGTCATGGTGTGTGATCTTCTTGATGATTTGCTGTATTCTATTTGCTAGGATATTATTGAGGATTTTTGTATCAATGTTCATAAGGGAGATTGGCCTGTAATTCTCTGTTTAATTGTATCTTTCCCTGGTTTTGTTGTCAGTATAATACTTTCCTCCAGGAATGATTTTGGGAGGAATGCTCCCTTTTCAATTTCATTGAAGAGTTTCAGGAGTATATAGATTAAATCTTCTGTAAATTTCTTGTAGAATTCAGCTGTGAATCCATCCGGACCTGGACTTTTCTCTGTCAGTAGGTTTTTTATTACATTTCATATTTCATCGGCTGTTATTGGGCTATTGAGAGTTGCTATATCTTCCTGATTCAGTTTTGGTAATTTTTACCTTTGTAGGAATCTGTCCATTTCATCTGTGTCTTCGCTTCTGTAAACGTAAACATTCTCAAAGTAGCTATTAATAATCTTCTGAATTTCCACTGGGTCTTTGGTGATTGCAACCTTTTCATTCCTTATTGCTTGTATTTGAATTTTTTTTCCTCTTTTTTAATGAGGTTAGCTAGAAAAGGGCTTATCGATTTTATTTAATCTTTTAAAGAACCAACTTTTTGATTCATTAATTTTTTGAACTGTTTTTGTCGTCTCAATTGAATTAATTTCTGCTCTAATCTTTAAGATTTCTTCCCATGTTGGGCTCTGGGTTTGGTTTGCTCTTCCTTTTCTAGATATTGGAGGTTCATCATTAGGGTATTAATTTGTTCCATTCTGTTTTCCTAATATTGTGAGTTCACAGCTATAAATTTCCCTCTGAGAACTGCTTTCATCACATCCCATAAATTCCGATAAGTTGTGCTTGTAATTTCATTGAATTGTATATATATTCTTCAATTCTTGTTTAATTTCATCTGTGACCCATTGGTTGCTGAGTAGGGTGTCACTTAATTTCCATGTATTTAAGGTTTTTTTCTGGTTTCTTTTGTCGTTTATTTCCAGTTTCATTGCACTGTGGTCAGATAATATCCATGGTATAGTATCTGTTTTCTTGCATATGTTTAAACATTACCTATGGACTAGTATGTGGTCTATTTTAGAAAACGATCTATGTACAGCTGAAAAAAATGTGTATTCAGCTATGGTTGGATGGAACTCTCTGTATATGTCCACTAACTGCATTTGTTCCAAGCTCTGGTTCAATTCTCCTGTTTCTTTGCTAATCTTTTTTGCCTGGTTGACCTATCTTTTTGGGATAAGGGGAAATTAGGGTCTCTTGTTAAGACTGTGGTAATAATGGGCCGGGGAGATGGCTCAATGGAATAAGTGCTTCCCTGGCAAGCACAAGGGGCCTGAGTTCGATCCCCAGTTCCGCCAAAAAAAAAAAAAAAAAAAAAAAAAGATTGTGGTATTAGATATTAGATTTTTCATGTCTATTAAGATTTGTCTTACACAGTTGGGTGCTCCTTTGTTTGGTGCATACATATTTACAAGTTTTACCTTTTCCTTTCGAATTTTTCTCCTAACCAGTATAGAGTGGCCCTCTTTATTTCATTTGATCCTTCTTGGTTTGAAACTGAGATTGTCTGAGAACAGGATTGCTACCCCTGCTTTTTTCTGAGGTTTTGGGACATGTAATATTGTTTTCCATCCTTTGACTTTCAGCCTATGAATGTCTTTATGAGTTAAATGTGTTTCTTGTATACAGCATATTGTTGGATTTTGTTTCCAAATTCACTGTGACAGTCTATTTCTCTTAATTGGTAAATTGAGTCCATTTGCATTGATGGTTACAATTGAGATGTATTGACTTA
>NW_004524670.1:3336535-3372423 GCF_000260255.1 Octodon degus
GCATATTGTTGGATTTTGTTTCCTAATCCCCTGTGTCAGTCTATTTCTTTTAATTGGTGAATTGAGTCCATTTACATTGATGGTTAGAATTGAGATGTATTGACTTATAATCGACATGTTATTTACCTGCTGTTGTTTACTCCTTTTTCTCCTTTCATTGCTTGTCCTATTTAGCGGGTTCTGTCTCTTCTCATTCGTGGCATTCTGATCATTTTGGTCCCTCTCTAGAACATCTTTTAGTAGTCTGTGTAAGGTTGGCTTTGTCATCATGCAATTCTTTAGTTGTTCTTTGTCATGTAAGTATTTCACTTCTCCATCAAACTTGAAAGAGAGTTTTGCAGGGTATAGTAGTCTGAACTGGAATATTTTCATAGAGGACTTGAAGTACTCTGCTCCATGCTCTTCTTGCCTTCACGGTTTGTGAAGAGAAGTCTACTGCTATTCTGATGGGTTTTTCCTTTAAATGTGATGTTTATTTTCTCTAATGGCTTTCTGTATATTGTTCTTGTGCTGGATATTTGGGAACTTGACTATTACATGTCTCTGTGTGTTTTTAATTGAGTTGAACTTATTTGGAGTTCTGTATGCTTCACTTTCCTGAATGTCAGATTGTTTCCTCATATTTGGGAAGTTTTCTGCTATTACTTCTGCCCATATTCTTCTATATCATTTGTATTGACTCCTTGCTTCTCATTGATGCCTATCAGTCTCATGTTGTTCATCTTTGCATCGTCTTGCAGGTGATGGATTATTCTTTCCTGCATCATAGCTGTTTTTAAGAGATCTTTTCTTACCTTTTCACTAGCTGTGATGGCATCTTCGGGATCTGAAACTCTATCTTCCCTTTCACTCAATTGATTTTGCAAGCTTGTAATTGAAATTTTAAGTACCTCTATATCTCTTGACTCTGCTTCATGTGATCAATTTCTTCCCTTATTTCTCATTCAATTAATCTGTCATTTTTCAAATCTCCTCTATTTTTTATCAGTATCTTCTTGAGGAGCACTACAAATATTATTTCTGATCTTATTTCCTCTATATATTTCTGTATTCGATTATTTACTTCAAATGCTATTAATTCAGAGATTTCTGTTTTTATTTCAGAGGTTATTTCTGATCTGAGTCCCTCTATACCTTTCTGCAGTTGTTTCTTTATTTTAGACACTATTGATTCAGATATTGTAGCTGTGTAATTCTCAATTTGTTCTGTGTTAGTGTTCTCTGCACTTGCTCTCGGTGGGCTCGGGGCCTGAGATTGCATTTTGCTCCTTCCCTTTGTCATTTTGTATAGAACTGTCCTTGACCTTTGGTGCAGAGATTTGGTGCAGTTATAACCTTAGTACCTACTGAAATTTTGTTGCAGCTACTAAGTTTGAGTCCATCCAGCTGTGCCTGGCTTGGGTCTAGGTTCTGTGCTCAGCTCCTTCCTGCTGTACCCCTTGGAAGTGAACCTGTTGTGCCCCTCTGGCAAGATGTTCTGCTCCTGGATTAGTTGGGTGGTTCTGGCCCCTAGTCTCTCTGCAGAGACTTCATTTGCAGAATTTCACCCCAGGCCTATATGCAAGGCCTGGGCTGGGTCTGGAGGGGTCCAGGGGTCCAGCAGAGCACAGAAGCTCTCCCACACACTTGCAGGGCCTGGGCTTTTGCTGTGTCTGGATGGGTCCTGAGAGTGTGGAGGTAGTTCTCACTCACGCGGCAGGCTTGGGCTGGCTCCGGAGGGGTGGATATGTCCTGAGAGTTTGGTGGAAAGTCTCACTTCTGCAGCGGCACTTAGCTTGGTCCAGAGAGGTCCAGTGGGCACAGGGGAGCATGGAAGCTCTCCCACACACTCTCTGGGTCTGGGCTTTTGCTGGGTCTCCTGAGTTTTCCTTGAAGACATCCTGTTTTGCATTCCAGATGTGCCATCTCTATGAAGTCACTCTCAGCTAGAATTTCCTTTAAAGTTTAAGTAAAGTAATAGACATAAATTGCAGCACAGATTTTTTTTCTAATTCTAACAACTCAAGCAATAAATCACAGTGAATTGGAGAAAGTAAGTGTTTTCTGTATTTTATAAAAAAACTTGCATTGTACCAGAGGATTCATGTGTTGCTCAATAAGCCTGCCAATAGCATCCACCAATGGGTTTGACACATGCATTACTATGGAAGAATATGCCTACTTTGGACAAAGACAATGGGATTAATAGTTGATAGGTTACTTTACTTTCTCTGAAAATGAGAGCTAGATTTAACCTAGCTTCTAGATTGAACTATTCCACTTCAAGAAAGTTTAATTTGTTTTAGTATTTTACATCACCATATAGTGACCAAGGTTGTGTCATTTTCTGATCCTAATAATAGAATTTATGAAACATGCAAGATAGTTTGAGCTGCAGTTTCTACTCAAATTTTGACTCAACTAATCACATAACTAGTGCCACATTTGACGCTATTTTTCCATATTGTATTGTTCTAAATGAGTTCTAGAGCTTAAACTTTATGATAGGAACATTTAGAAAAATGTTGATACATTTCTTTTGGTAATTTAGAAAAAAACTGAAACATAATACTATAAAATATGAATTTATATAAATATAGATTTATTCAAAAGTTTAAAATTGTTTCCTTAAGGCCAGGCAGATAGCTCAGTGGATTAAAGCACCTGCTTAGGCAGACACAGGGAAGGGGATTCAATCCCCAGTGTGTTGTGCCGGTCCCACTCCCGGGGGTGCACTGAGACATGAACAAGTTTGGGCAAGGTGGCATGCACCTGTAATCCCAGTGCTTGGGAGGCTGAAAAACAGGAGGATCACCATGAGTCTTATCTGTGTAGTGAGACCCTGTAGGCCCTGTACTAAATATATTTTTAAAAATAAGACGTACACAGTTGTACATTTACAGTGGTCCTACATTATTGGGAAAGGATACATTAAAAGACTCCCAGTGATAAATGTAATTGCCACCAATATCAAACTCTCTATATAGTATATTTTGTTATATATAGATGCATAAGATGTAGTTTAATTCATGAACAAGTAGAATAAAAGGTAGGTAACAACAGATAAGATACAAAACAATTACAATATATGATAATAAAAGTTACATAGGAGGAGGCTAACTCTTAAATCTTAGTGTCTTGTTCTTAATTACTCTTCTCTCATTGCTAGAATAAATACCTGACACTCAAAATGAAAGAAGGAAAAGTTTATTTAGCTCACAGTTGCTGGAGGTTTCATAGTTTAAGATAGTCTGAATTATGTAGCAAGACATCAGAGCCTTATTTGCTCAGGAGAGTCAGTGCCTCTGTCTTCTTCAAACATCTCTCTGCCTGAGGTGGCCTCAATTGCAGAAACTGATGTTGCACTCTGCAGGGTCTGGACGAGAGGCAGGGACACCACCATGTTCAGGATGACCTGCTCCATACCTCCAAGAGATCACAGGCCTGGGGGATGGAGCAGAGCACATGCTGCCAGTTTAACAGTTGGCACCTCTCTGGCCCTACCCCTCAAGCCCCTTCCTGGTCCTCTGCTCCCCACCTCAAGCCACTAGCTGCTCCTCCAGCCACCTCTGCCCCATGACTTACAAGAGGCTTTGGAGGGATAACTAGACACAAACACTTGTACTTACCTTTCTTATTGCGATGATGTAGGATGTTGCTTATATGATATGATGAAGTCAGGTAAATGGAATGGGCACCATGACTTATCCTCAGCTGAAAGCTTGGTTTGGGCAGTATTATGATTTGTGTCTAGTTAGCAAAACCTGATGCAGTCGTTGGGGTGGCTCCTAGAGCTCATGATGAATTCATGATCCAATGCTGGGATCATGGGTGTGAGTGCTACACCTGCCCTGGTGCGAACAGACTGAATACAATATAACAAAGGGAGAGAGGCTTGCTAGCTGCCAAAGCTGCTGCTTTTTCCTTTGCTCTTTTCCATCACCGTGAACTGCCACTCTCTGAATGTGCCACTCTGCCCAGGAGCCAGCCAAGTATAGTCTGAAAACTCCACTAATTGTGAGATAAATAAACCTTTCCTTCTTTAATTTTGGGTGTCAGTAGTTTGTCCCAGCAAAGAGAAAAGTAACGGAGACAGGTGTTACACTTTCTCCTTAATCAACTTGGTCAGCAGTACTAAAAGCGTGGAAGCTGCCTGTTCAGCAGCAGCTATAACCTCTCCTGTTAACTCTTGTAATTTTTAACCCAAACCTATTCCTCAATCAGTGCAACTATCCCTATTTGCATTGTATGGCCTGGTGTCACTTGCTGGAGAGAATCTCTTCTTGAACTCTTTATACAGGCTCAGTGCTTTCTGGTGGAACACGCTGCTGCTAATTGGAGCACATTTTCTACTTGTGTGTTTTACCCACAAATTTAATGATTGTTGTGCTCTAATTGAGTACTATGATTGTAATTTTGTAGGTAGAGAGTAACAGCAAAGCAACCATGACTTTCTCTCTCATCTTCACGATTTCACAGACATATTTGTTCTTATTGTACATCTTAACACACTATTATGCATTTTACCCTATTAAGTAGAGAACACTCACCTTTTTATTCAAAAGAAACATTTCCTGTTCCTGTGGAATATGGAAATTGCTAGTACTGCTACTATTCTTGCCACTATTGAGTAAATAATAAACAGGATATCTGATAATACATGATAATACAATATATAATATATATAGATATAGATATATAGATATAGATATATAGTGTCAACATGCTACAAAAGAGAGATAGCTTGCATCCCAGGTGGGATGGAACAAAATGATCCAAAATTTTGACATGCTGCTCAGAAAAATGCACAAATTAGACTATAAATAGTATACTTCTGGAACAGTCCATCCAACATCTTCAGACCATACTGTGCAGATAATTACATAGTAATAGAAGTGCTCCAAGAGCAGAAAGATATAAGTGCATACAAGGAACACTCAGTCCAACCTGGACAACTTCTTAATGGCCCAAACTGTAACAATTTGATTACTAACATAAATAGCTCAGGAAATGACAGCAAGAATTGGTAAATGATTTTATACCTCAAAGTAAAATTCTTGTCATAGTAAAGGAAACAACATAGTGAAGAGATAACCTACAGAATGAGAGAAAAGATGAAGCTGGAAGGAATACTTCTCTACACTATAAAATCAGTATGGAGTTCCAAAAGACCTAAAACATATATTAGATAGATAGGTTATATATGTTATATATGTGTGTGTACATAGGTAGGTAGGTAGATAGATAGATAGACAGAGATTAAAGAATTAAAATTAGCCTATTCTAGTGACACCTGCATATAATATGCATTAATAAAAAAGAACAAGTTAGAAATAGTAAATATAAGGTTATAACCCAAAATATTTTGTAAAAGGAGTTTATGTTTATATGAACTTATTGAATAAACAGATAAATGGAGGGCTAATTTTCTTTCAGAAGAATTCCAAATAATATATGTGCACATACCCACCTCTAGGAATAGATTTTAATTCCAAATTATATCCAGGATAAACTAATAGACTTAATGATCTGATTGTGTGAAATGGAATAAGGCAGGCAGAAAATTTAAACTTTTCAGTGCGAAATCTTGTCAAATCCAAGCAAGGCAGTGCATCCTTGTAATCCCAGCACTTGGAGGCCAAGGCAGAAGGATCACTGCAAGTTCATGACCAGCCTGGGCTACAAAGTGAGTTCAAGGTCCACTTGAGCTGCATAGAGAAATCCCATCTCAAGAGAGAGAGAGAGAGAGAGAGAGAGAGAGAGAGAGAGAGAGAGAGAGAGAGAGAGAGAGATACAAAACTGGTCAAACACAACTTCACCTTGAGATCAAGTCTAACATCACCAGTGATGTCAGATAGATATTACTCATTCCCCAATGTTATATGATAAAAACAACATTTTATCTCATTGACATATTTCCCCAAACCCAAAGCCCAAGCCTGATCATGAGGAAAATATCAGACAGATCCAGGTCAGAAGACACTCAGCTAGCTATCCTTAATCCTTAGATATTTGACATCGTAGAAAACAGAGACGTAGAAAAGCTATCTGTGACCTTGAATTGTGATGCATCAATCTAACTAGTCAAGAAACATCTAGGTAATCACTAAAGCACACTTCTGATGGTACCTATGTGGATCATGGAGATGTGACCTCGCACACCTAATATCAGTGATGATGCATCATTTGGACACCAGTGCCAAAACTGCAAACCAAACCCCACCTATTTTTCACAAAGCAGCAACACTGCAATTAAAGCTGAATACTGAATACTTTAGTTTAGAAAAAACAACTCATCCATTAGCATCTTTTGTCTTAAAAGAAAACAATGCATGTGCCAGAGGCTTTCCACCATTACTCCGTATGATCCCTGGCTCCTATCTCTCTGGCACTGTACTCTTGCTCTGTTTCCAGCCCCCAAGAGCTGAATATAATTGCTCGGCCAAGCCCTTCCACCTCTGTCTTGAAACCAGCCAACCACAGGCTGTATCACATGAAACCAGGAGCCAAAGGAAACCTCCCCTCCCTTCAAGGTGGGTGTCAGATATTGCATCTGAGCAACAGGAAAATTATTGCAGAAAACTGTCAAAAAGAAGGTGTAACATACTACACTGGACTGAATCCTGGGCACAAAGTTGACATGAATGTTTTGTGATATCCAAATATAGTCTATAGTTCAGTTAATAATAATGGACCAATCTCAGGTCAAATGGAGAAAACAAAAAACAAAACATGAAATTACTCAGAGGCTTTACTTTATATAAGTCCGAAGATGGTTGCTTGACCATATTTGTGCCTGGACATAAGCTGGATAAAACTTTAAATGCTAACTTTCTCAACAATATGCATTTTTCCATCATTTTTGCTAAATATTCCATAGTGGTCTCTACTAATTTCTTTACCTGAGATTGAAGAGGAAATAAGAACAGATTTGTTCAGTGGGTCAACAGATTTTTTTTTTTTTTTTCGGAACTGGGGATTGAACTCAGGCCCTTGTGCTTGCCAGGGAAGCGCTTTTTCCACTGAGCCATCTCCCTGGCCCCCAGATTTTTTTTTAATGAAAATACATGAAAGATAAAAACACTTATTCTAATAAACTGTAGGAAACATGTAACAGTTTCATTGAAGGCTTAGCTATTTTGTGCTTTAAATATACTTTCATCAACTGTTACTATTCCATCTATAAAAATTAAATTAAAATAATTCAGTCTACTAATATCTTTTATATGACCTTTTTCTTAAATGACTTTTATGCCTTTAAATGTACAATTACAATTATGTTAACAAGAAAGCATACTATTTCTGAAACTCTGGTAGCATATTTTCTTACATCAAATGACTCAGCTTCATTAGTGGCTATAACTAAAGTACAGCTATAAATATTTACAAAAATAAATGTGTGCTTTTGATAAATTATTGTCACATGCATGAATTCAGAAAATGTAATTCCATTTTCATACATATGTCTGTAGATTTTTAAAGGTCATGTCTTTGGTCTTTCAGGATTTACACCCTAAGCTATAGTCATGATTTAAAGATGTTGATTACCACAAGCTGCTTTTTATCTTTCCTGAAAACAAACTTTCAAACTGCCTTGTTGATGGATGCAATTAATTGAGAAAAGGCAGGGGAGGAAAGCCAAAACAGCAATCTCTGACACCTGACAGCTGTTAGCTAGCTTGGCTGATGACATCTACACTGGATTCCTTGCTGAACATAAACAGTTTCATAGAAAGTCAGCATCTCAGCAGATTATTCTGTGACCCTGAGGAACAACACACAAGCAAGAGATTCCAGGATGGCTGGCTTGAAGTGCCTCACACCCACCTCCTCCTCTAAAAAGCAAGACCAAAGCAACAAGTGCATAGCTGCTTTTGAGTAGAGTGACTGTAAGAGAATTCTAGTACTAAGAGGAGACTGGAAACTTGCAAGACTCAGAAACCTGGGACAACAGCTTAGAAAGAGGAGGCATGTGCCCCAGACACTGTGATCCCAACTTCCCAGCCAGAAGGAAAACTGTCCTTTCCAGAGAAAAGTGCCACCTCCTTTAGCATGACTGCTGGTTATGTTAGCAACTGAGAGTTTCAGTCATTGTAGGCTGACAGCTCATTGAGGGAGCAACATGGAGTGCACACAGAAGCCTTGCCTGGCATTGCCTTCTCAAACCTGGGAACACAGATGGCATAGTTTGGTGCCACCCTGTGGAAGAAGCTATTATCCCAATTCATCTTGTCCAAGATTCACAAACCTTTGTATTTTCCCATTCTTGAGAGTCTACAGATATTCCAGCACAGTAGCACAAGGGTTTATAACTACGAACCCAATTTGACTGAGCAATGTAACTGTGAGCCCAGAAATCAAGCCCAGATAGTGCCTTTGACTGTAGGAAACAAGTGTTTCTGCAGAGAGGGCCATAAGAGGTGTTGTTCTCAAGGCTAGAAAGACAAGGACATTTGTCCTGCAGAACCTAGGCTAAGGCCAGAAGTGGGTATTCATACAGCTTTGCCAAGATTGAGAATGGTGCCAAAGAGCAAGCACCAATTCTAAACCCCACCTCTCCCTATGCATGGGAAGTCAGGTGTCAGGCCTTGCCACCTCCAGAACCAACACTAGGTGTCTTAGGCTCCCTGCCACTGCTGAATCTGCAGAGGGGATGGTGGAGCACACTTCAGGGCATATGAGAGTGGACCGTGGACATATAGCCTTGGATGCTATGTCTGTCAACCACTTCCTCTCTGGTAGTGTTTCTTCTATGCTGCTTCCTAGCTGCTGTAAATAAAGCATCTTTGCCCTACCATACCTTTCAGTCATGATATTTTTTCCTTGGCACTATCTTACCATGGACTAAATCCCCTTAATTCATCAGATAATTAAAACGTTCCTTCTTTAAGTTGTGGATACTGGGTATTGTGTACCTGTCATGGGGAAGCTAACTAGTACATCTCTCTAATACCCTCAGTTTTCATTCATCTAGTCAATGGAGCATATTTATTTATGTATACATTTATTTATTTGTTTATTTTTGGTGCTAGGAATCTAACTCAGTACCTTGTGCTTGCCAGGCAGGAGCTTGTGCTGCTGAGCTATCTCCCCAGGCCAAGCCTTTTTATTTAACTTATAATCATAATGAATGTAGCTATCCCACTTATCAGGGTCAAGGGGAGATTTATTTCTGTCTTCATGTCATCATTCTTCCAATATTAATGAATTTTTGTGAATATTTTTTGTTCTCTTGAAAGTCAGTAAAAACTTTACTAATAGAAAGCATGGAAGAAATAACAATAGTATACTTCATTAGCTCCAATTTTTGAGGGTGAAAATGTATTCCTTGTGCTATTTATATACAATCAAATTCTTATATAATTATCAAGAAATCTATAATGGGGCTTGGGCAATAGCTCAGTAGAATAAGCCTGATTTCAATCCCTAGTTCCAGAGAGAGAGAGAGAGAGAGAGAGAGAGAGAGAGAGAGAGAGAGAGATCTAAAATGGTAAAAAATAATGACATTGATATATATAGATATATTGACATATGCATATATGTTAAAATATGACCATATCAAGATGCTCCAATATTCAACATTGATTACCCTTATTATTAAATTTCTGCAAGAATTTAAATTAAATGATGATACCTTTATGAGTAATATACAACTCTGACCTACACTAGTTAAAATCAAATCTCAATTCTTACACTAACTAGGTTAGTGCTATTAAGTGATTAATCGATCTCCCTTTGCCAGCTTTCTAATTTGACAAATAAGAATACAAAGAAACTCAGGGTTGATATAAGAACCAAATAAATTAACATACATAAAACTTTTACAGGTATGACTAGCAGATAAGGTGTACTTCATAAAAATTATGTTTATTATTTTAGTTGATTATAATCCCAAGCACATACAATTCATTGCAAAAATTATATATAAAATGGAAAAAACATTGTTCATTGCACTAAATTTCTTCTTCTTCTCAGAATATACACTAATCTTATTCTCTATCTCACTCTAAATGGTCAAAGAGAATGGTTCAATGACTTCAACCCACAGGCCTTTATTAGAAAGACTATCGTTTCTTTAGTACCTCTAACGTTATCTCTTTCCAGCCAGATCTTTGTCATCATTTAGGTTGAGCTATTATTTAGAAGCAGCAAAATTGTTTAATCTTAAATGCATAATTTTATGAGTTGCAAGAATGGTTTATTATCCAGTAACCACTACCACAATCATGCTATAAAATATTTGTATCTCTCCCAATAGTTCCTCCATGCCCCATTTTAGCCAATGTTCTCTGCACAGCTCCAAGATCCTGGCAACCTCCAAGCTACAATGCTATTACATCAGTTTGTATTTTCACAAATATCATATAGATGGAATCATACATTAGGTAGTTTTTCTTGCTGGCCATTTTCCCCTAGCAAAGTGCTTTTGCAATTCACTGTTTTTATGTCTGCCCCAGTAATTCATTTCTTTTAATTACTAAGTGACATGTGCTGTAGGGATTGAACAGTCTCCTTTAATTCATGAGGGATAAAAAGATAGATATTCTCAAGCAATAGGAATAAAAGAAAAAATTACTAAAAAATTTGTGAGGAAGTTCTAAAGTTAGAGAATCAGTCTTGGCTTTAAAGTACTGACCAGTGCTTTTTCATCTTTGCATTGACACATTCCTTGCCCTGTATAACTATATTTCTTCATTAAAATGAGCTCCAATCCTGTACTGTATCCCCATCTCCTGTCATTTCCCCAAAACCAGTCTGCATTTTATCCTCACTGCAACAACTACAAGTGCCTCAAATTCTGATTTCTACAGATGCAGTTCTTTATCAAGAATCCCCTCCCCTTATTTGTCTATCTATCAAATTCCTTCCTGCTTATTATCCTTTACAGTTCAGTTGAAATTCCACATCCAATGTCGTCTTTCCTGTCTCTTCAAGTAGAATTAATTACTTCTTTCCTAGTGGCCCCGAAGCACCATACGGATAATGTCCTTGTTTTATATATTTAATGATAATTTATTACTAAATTCAACTATATCACTCTTACAGAAAAGACAGCCTTAGAGGGCTGGGGAGATGGCTCAGTAGGATAAGCGCTTCTCTGGCAAGCACAAGGGTCTGAGTTCAATCCCCGGTTCCTCCCCCCAAAAAAAAAATCAGGCTGGCAGGCAGGAAGTGCCCAAAAAAAGACAACCTTGTTCAAGTTTATTTCTTCAACTGAAGGTTCAGTTCTCAACACCGAAGTAAATATTCAGTAAGTGTGTGCCTGACAAAAGCAAATAAAGAAATAAGTGGATGAAAGTAACCTCCTGTTGATACTCATCTGTCATAGATAATGCAAGTATGTGAACAAAATTCACTGCTCTAATTACCTGGAAATCTACCTCTTCGCATCCCATTGGTTTTCAGGGAAACAGAGAAGTCTGTTAATGCTCTGATAAATTTTGCTGAGTTTTAAGGAAACAAATGCCATCCACTGAAAAGTGTACTTAGTTATTCCAAATGCATAAGGATTCCTCTGACACAACTAGCAACAAACTTATAGCCCTTCAGACAGGAAGGACACTTTTGTAATTAAAATGTGACCTATACTGGCTCCTGCTGCCAGATTTTCTTGAATCATCACTGGAGATGAAATTCTAATTATGACATTTAAAGAAATAAAATTCTCCAGGGAAAGCAGCTTCCAAAAAACAGACTGTATGTCGACAGCTGCTGTGGAAATTACTTATTTTAACCTTTGCCATAAAAATTGTAAAATCAACCTGTTTCTTCACTCTAGCAGACACTTTCAGAGATGGATTTGTAGGTGTGTTTTGAGGATTAGCCTAAAGCCAAGACTGCATCATTTTACAACAGAAGTTCCATTAAAATTTCTTAA
Source organism: Octodon degus (assembly GCF_000260255.1). NCBI lineage: Eukaryota > Metazoa > Chordata > Mammalia > Rodentia > Octodontidae > Octodon > Octodon degus. The sequence continues at coordinate 3,348,393 of NW_004524670.1, forward strand.
ATTTTAGTGAACTTCTGTTCAGGAAGTCCTTTTATATTCTGATGAGCTGACATTTGAATGTTTTTGTAACAGATGGCTATCAGCTAAAAGAAGTACACAATATTTTATTCTTACTAGATGAAATCAAATTTGGAAGTTATAATAACACTGCTAGAAGCTTAGGTCATACATTTTTTTTTAAATGAAACTAAATCAGACTTAAACTTAAGTTTCCAGGTATGTCCTCGGATCTTTCAAGATGGCCACCAAACATTAGCTTCTGCAAATTCAGTGACCATTTAGAGTTTCATGATATCTAAATGCTGTGCTTTGAATATCTACATAGTAATGGCACAATAAACTTCCTGAAAGTTAGTATCCATCAATTAGCCATCTAAAAATCTTCATTCAATGACTTTTCTGGCAGACAAAAAATCTATACTGAGATTTCTATATTCTGAATAGTTGGAAGAATTGGTCATGATTCTTAACCTACAGAGCTTTCAAAAACCCAGTAGAAAAATAACTCCAGAACAAAAAAAAATACATATATTATATATTATATATCATATATATTATATAACACAAAAATGTATATATACATATATGTGTATATACATATTTATGTAACTTGTGGAGTTATTTTCTTACTGAGTTTATCGATCTATTTCTATATCTATATCTATCTATTGAGAGAGAGAGAGAGAAAAAGAGAGAGAGACAGAGACAGAGATAGAGAGACAGAGAGACAGAGAGACAGAAAACCATGTATTTAACTGAAAGAAACATTCAAGAGTACCGTAGGTTGGATCTTAAATACACTCAAATTGCCCATGTGATAAAGATTTGGCCACTAAGGTGTTGCTTTTGGAAGAGGGTAGAGTCATTAAGAGAGTGGCCTGGGGGAGGTCTTTGGGCCACTCCTGGTGTGACCTTGGAGGTCGCTACAGGACTTGACATCTTCTCACTCATTTTTGCTTCCTGGTCACAAGATGAACAGCTTTGTCTCACCACATGCTCCTTCCATAGTAACCTACCTTGCCACAGACCCAAAGCAATGGGCCCCACCAATTATGACTGAATCCTCTAAAATTATGAGTAAAGATATACTTTTTCTCTTCACAAGTTAATTATCACAAATATTTATGGTGATGAAAATCTAACACGGATAGAAATAAAAGATACTTGGCCAAAATCTCTGTGTTTACAGATGATAACTGAGAATAGAGATAGTTTCTTTACTCAGACTTTTAAATATAATTGAATCAAGGTCCAAATTCCTTCTGAAGATACATTTTCTTATCAACAACACTGACAAAAGGCTATACGTGGATGTACTTAAGGCCTCACGATGTTCTCCTTAAAAATGACCTTCTCATCAAAATAGAGTCAAGAAGCATCATAAGCTGAGCCTCACTCAACTGTGGCATCATCCACTACAAGTAAATAACTCCAGACAAGTGAAACTCTGGCTGCTTCAGAACTTGATGAATAGCTTTACAGCCTCCTTTTCCCAGCTGTCATTGCTCTGACACAATGATTGAATACAACTCTTTCACCATGCGAAGGGGAGCGGTCCACAAAGGGCGCCACGAATCTCTAAGTGCAGTTGGCCTCATGTGTCCAGAACAACACCGCAGTACTCAAACCAGCAACTTGTAACTCCAACAAGAATGTAAAATCTGATCTTTCAGAACCACAGTGTGAAAAAAAAGTCATAGACTAAAACTTATCTTCAAATGGCATGCTCCTATATTCTTATAGAATTAGACAATGTGCAGTATCTGTGGCACCAAATGGACTGAGCAGTATTTCAATTCATTCCAGTTAAGCATTTAAAATTTAAGGATAATGCAGCTTCAGCATTAGATAGCAGATTTTATTCGATTCAAAAGGTTATCTGTCAATCATAGCTTCTTTCTCTGCAACTATGTTAAACCCTTACAGCTCAATCTACAGGTCCCCATACTTGCTCAAAAACTCCTTTGTGGGCATTGCTGTACTAACCCTGATGTATGAAGACATGGATCAGTAACTTCAGGCTCTTAGCACACTGTCCTGTTCTGGTCTGCTACAGCTTAGCTCTACCACTCGCTAAGAGAATCCGGTGGTGGTTACCGGCTTCCCATGTTGCTTTTGATGATACTTACATGAACAAGTAAGTTCAAGTTTAATGTCTTCACAAGTCACTTCTGAGATCCTGTGGACCTATAATGAAAGGCTTTTGGGTATTTTTCTTCTGTTAGTTTAATATATAAGATAAAGTTCTACACTGTTCTTTTTTCCTAATCCCTAGCTATGTACTGTCCACGGTTCTAGTTCCTTGTAAAGACTAAAAGCTCTTCTTCACCTGAACTCATCCTTTTGAGAGGTGCTGATCAGATTGGGGGCTCTGCTTCTAGGGTGGCCTTTGTGAATTATGCTTATGATCATAACCTTCTTAAATTTAGGGTATTTATTCCACCTTCACTTTCTATTATGGTATTTGCCCGTATAGCAAAGTATGCTTGATGTTTGCTTGAAAATTATATGGAACTTTTAACACTCAATCATTGAACTTTTAACACTCATAATCATTGAACCAATTCTTCAGCCAGTGTTCCTGGTTTGCACTACACACTCATTTTTTGAATGGCTCAACTCTGACTTTACAGAAGAATAATAAACTCCTAAATGACAGGTACAGATAATGAATACAGTAGGAAATGAACAATTTTGAGGTAGAGGCATCTGGACAATAATTTGGCACTATTTTTTTGTTGAACATCCATTCATCGTGCTAGAATCAAAATCCTTAAAGAAGATATTCATACTGTGCATAAACACATAAAGGGCATATTTTTCAGACAACAACAACATAAAACACAAGTAAGGGCATCTTCCCAAAACTTTTTGGATTCTTCACCATCTGCTCTATAGGAATTTAATCCAAACTCAAATACTTCCCCTGAGGTTCACTGAGTCTCCAGTAATTTTCTTATTTACTACAGTAGCATGTACTGTTTTCCTTCTCCTTTGGTAGCTCACTATGGTGCTCTGTCCTGTCAATAACAATTGTAAAGGTGTTCTGCTGGTGAAGGCTGCTGTTTCCACGGATGCCAGCATCAATAAGAGATGCTTGTGCTAAGGCAGTCAGTGACAGAGGTTAAGATATTTGCATTGATGCTAAAGATGGGTACAGTCTGATATAGGCTTACTTTAGTAAATGACAGTGCTTACGTCTATCCATTGATCCTTTCTTTTAAAGATGCAGTCTCTCTTCTAAAAGAAAATAAAAACAAAAATGTTTGTATCCTAGCACTAATAATAAATGCTGCCAGGTTTGTCTTACAAGCATCTCCTCCTCCCCTTCCCTATTTACATGATTAATTTGGTGCTGAATACCAGTTCAAACTGACCTATTTGGCTTTTAAGACTTTATCTTAAATTAAGCAAGAGCAAGTTTTTACTGAGAAACGAGGTCCTGGAATTTTCAATAATCCTATTTTCTGCCATATGTAAGACTCTCAATTTGCCACATTATCAAATCAAATCATAACAGGGAAAGAGAAAGATTAGAGACCTAGAGAAATCCTTGACTTCATTAACTACCTTAGGAGTTTGCATGCTGCCTTTCCTGAAGTTGCTTAACCCTTCGCTATTGGAAATGGAATATCATTTCCAGTTTTGTTTTTTGTTTGCTTCAGTTAACTCAAATATGAATTCTGTCCCTTTGAATGAGTAGACAGTGATGAAGAGAGTGCGTAGGTAGGAAGAGAGAGAGAGAGAGAGAGAGAGAGAGAGAGAGAGAGAGAGAGAGAGAGAGAGAGAGAGACCTGTGCTCCTGCTGCTGTCAGGAGGAGGCAGTACCGCACAACAGTATTATCTATGAGCCCCTTCCTGCTATATATAGATAGAGTACCCTAGCAAGTCAACTATAGGCTTTTTCTCTGATTCTTTTGGTTTGTCTTTCATTATTAGAAATATAGTACCACTAGCTTGAAGCACTGGGATCCCATCCGCTAGGTAATTTTTTCTTGAATATTCTCACTCATGTATTTTGTTCCTCTTCACCTTAGAAGTCAGTTATAAATTCACTCATGCTATGACATAATCAACTTTGGGTGCTCTGTTTCACACTCTTAACACTGGCCCAGTAAATCCATCTGAATTGCTATGCCTTTATTCTCTTTTGCTGGTGGATGACTTGTATCTAACGAGACTTTTTAGCTTTTAACAAAAATTCCTAGACTCTTCTACCCTATCCATAACAGCCAGCTTCCCTAATCAGGCATGCACAACTGTGGAATACAACAGAATCAGGCAGGACTTTACCAGACAAAGTAGCAATAGAGATGATCCTTGAAGGTTAAACTCAACATAAAATCAATGATTCTCAAGTTTAAAATAATATTTAGAGTGTGTACACTCATTTAGTATGTCTCAGAATCAACCAGACCTAATTTAATAGAATGCCCTGCCTTTCTTCATTCACTTTAAGTTTTTCCTCATTTAAAATAAATGAACTAAGTTTTGCCAGGGAAAGACAACAAAATAAAAATTCTCAATTTGATGATTTCGGATTAACAAGTTTTATCATCATCATAGATTCTCGGTAACATATTTCACATATTATATTTTGTTTCTCCTTTACTTCACTTGCTAGAGCAGAAGTAGGATATAGATCTAACTGCGTGTAGCTTCAGGAATGGATAAAAGGACATTGTGTCTTTTTCTGAATGAAGCATTGGTATAATGCAGGTAAAGCCCTGAAAAGAAATGTATAAATTGGATGAATTTACTAAATATACTACAAAGATACATCCAATGCCTTTTCACAAAAAAAAAAAAAAAAAAAAAAAAAAAAAAAAAAAAAAACAGCTAGAAGGAACAGAAACCACTTTTCCACTGAGTGCAGGCAAGTCTAATTAGCCACTTTGTCTAAGTCTCTATCTTTTTACTTGGTATCGTCTCAGATTGTAAAAGCTTTCCCCATAGGGAACTCGTAGAAACATGCTAGTAAAACAAAATAGATAAATGCTGAGTTATACATTACTTCTATATTTTAAAAATATATATAGTAGGGCTTCCTTGTTATGGGCTCCAGTTTCCGCCTCCCCTTGTTACAGGATGTTAGCATTAGCATCTCTCTCCTCAATGGGTCCTAGCTCTGTTTCCAAATTTTTCTTTCCTTTCAGCTTTCCAATATACCTTATTTCTATATTTTTGTGCTCTGTTCCTTTCTTCAAGAATGCCTTTTCCTCCCTAAAAAATCCTGTATTATCTTTTGATAACCCCCACTCCTATATTTCTTCTGTGTAGACCTCAACGTCTCTCCCCAACAAATAAAGTATAAGGCCCTTTCTGTCTTGTTCACACTGCATTTTGAAATAGCTCTGTTGTAGAATTTATCAGTATACCTATGAGTATTTCTCAATAATTAGCCTATACATTCTTTCAAGACAGAGACAATACGCTCTGTTCAATTAGTTCTAAACATTCCAACTCTTATTTCAAAACATAGAGTATTTTTATTTCCTTTAGTTTGCTGGGATCAACTTGTCCTTGTCAACTCATCCTATTCTACATGAAGTGGGAAATCAGCATCTCCCAGTGAAGTTCTTGTGTGAGGGAAGAGGTTGCTGTGTTGTTATTATCTCAAATTTTAGTTATTTTTCTTTGCATTGAGTTATAAATTTCTTTTCTTGCTCTTCATTTTGTCTGCATATTGCATGTTTGCAGCACTATAGGATAAACATCCCTAACTCCTACAATACAAATAGCTGAAATACAAAATGCTCCAAAATCTAAAACATTTTAATCACCAATATACCACCAATGAAAAATCCACACTTGACCTCATATAAAATTATATCCAAAGTATGTATATAAGGAATACGTGATGCATAAGTTAATTTTGTATTTGGATTTCATCCCCAGAAATTTCATTATGTATGTACAAATAGCCTGAAATCTGAAAAACTTAGAAATTCAAAACATCTTATCTGCAATGTTCCTAAGCATTGCAGATAAGGACTACTGAACCTGTACACTCTAACATTGTATTTACACTCTTGCTCAACAAAATACAACACTTCAAACCACGTGTACTACTTACTAAACAATTGGGAGCAAGGAATATTACATAGCTTTACCTCAAATGTCAACATATAAAGGTCTATTATGAGTAATTCTTCAGATCCTGGGCTATTTCCACTCCCTCTATGGACACTGCACTCACTAAATCTTCCAGTTAGATCCAGCTTCCTGTTTTATAGTTGGATTTCTTCTCTTTGTTGATTCCATTATTTCTCTTCCTGCGTTTAAGCTCCATCCATGCCAAAGGTTTTTGCTCATATTTTACACAGAACACCCTATTTTCTGTAGGTGTTTAACTGCCTTTCTGCTCTAATTTGCCATCCCAATTTCTCAAGTCATTTTATGAAAGATGATGTCTCTTCCAAGAGTAGCCTTGAAGCTACCTTTTATTATGAACTACCATCCTGACTCCAGCCCCACATATAGCATGTGTTTTGTTATTACAGGATGTGCTAGGTTTAAGGAAGAAAACTGAGTAAAGCGTGGTCCTGTTCATGAAGACTTGATAACCTCCCAGGATTTGATCAATTTGTGATAAATACAGTAAATGATATATGAAATAATGACAGGAAAGAGAGGAAACAAAAAAGGCATCTTTGTAGGTGATTTAAATCAAGAAGGTTTTATGTGAGATCTTACACAATGTGATTAAAATATTAGCATGATTAATGAAATTTGCAAGTCCCTTCTAAACCTGTATTCACTGCTTCTTTTCTATACCAATCTCATAGGCAAAAATTTAAACTCATGAGTGTGCAGTAGCTTTGGAAATAAAAATACTTTTGATGGTAAATTACACATCACTTCAACAGAACTAAAGAAAGTATCCTGGAGAAGCATTTAAGTTATCTTATTAAACAATTAACTGAAATCATTTTAAAAGTTACTTTCTCCTAAGGGATTAAGGAACATTGCTTAAACTTCCTTATTTTAAAAAAGAAATCTGAAAGATAGTCATATATAGCTTAAACTGATACTTATATTATCTAATAATAGTGTAAATCACATCTTGAAAGGCTTTATGTTTTTTAAAAGAAACTGCACTGAAAGTGAATGAAGGCTTAAATGAACTGAATTGATTTAAGAAATATTTAATGATCTACTGTAACTATATTTTTGAGAAAAGACATATAGATTTCCATTCTGTGTGTTTCATTAAGAGTTTTCATTATCGCTGCCATCATACTAATTGGCTTTTTAGTGTCTGACATCCTTCACAATAATTTGGGATTCTTATTTTAAAACTGCTGTAATGCCTTTGTCCTTGCTGTAATATTCATCCAGTGAATATGACACGAAACTTCCCTAACTCTCCTTTATCTGAGAAGTGATTATAGGATCCAAAAGCTAATTAAGTTCAATCCTTAGGTGTCCTTCATTCAGAGGCCTAATCCTGGGTCCAGTGGACCCATCTCTTACTTTCCTGCTGTAAATTTGTATTTTAGCATTAATGTAGCCCACTGTAAGTTTCAGGTTAAAGAACTTATCTACATGTTTACCCACTTGGTATGATGAATAGCAAGCAATGTGTATATGTGCAAATGGGTCAAAATGGAATCTGGACCCAAAGTTATGATCCATCTAACTGATTCGGTGTATGTATACCAGAGCATCAGAGAGCCCAGCAGACCCACACAAGGCCAGTATTTCTTAAGAAAAAGTTTTCTTTTGATTTTTCTGATAAGAGTAGCCAAATTCGGTATAACGGCACATGCAACCCAGATTTACAAGTTTTTGTGGAGGTCAAAAGCGAACTGTTAGACTGCTCATGCTGGATGATGAAGATCACGCATGATGGTGACATACATGCTTTCATAGCAGAGCAGGGTGTGGGAGGATGATGGTGGTGTGATGGTGGTCGTGTGAGCCAAACTTCCAGAAACAATGATATGGAACAAGAACTGACTGTGACAGACACAGGGATTGCAGACCTCTTTGACTCAGACAATGAAGAAAGGAGCAATATGAGTACAGAATGTTACCAAATGGCCAAGCAACCAAATGGAATGATCCAGTGTTAGACCTAGATCCAAAAATACAGTGAAGGTCTTGCGAGGGATGAAATGGATTGGACAGAATGCCAGCATTGCCACTCAATGTTGGAAATTCTAACCAATGAAATGCTACAAGGTGCTGTGAAATATACAATGGCTGAAATGCAAGTAAGGTGTTCTGTATGCATCAACAGCCGCATTCAAAAATATGTTTATTATGATACCTCACTAGTCGAATTGAAAACATTCATAAGTTTAGCACATGAAGCACAGATTTCTCATGGTGATTGCAGGAATGTAAAAGACATGAAAAGCAATAGGTCAAAATATGGCACAAAAATGTATGCTCTTATCAATGCAAAGAATTATTATTCTTTCGACTTAAACATTTATGGTGGAACTCAGCCATGAGGTCCTTATTCCTATAGTAATAAACTGAGTGAAGCTGTGAGCAGAATTGTGGATCCCATCTCCCAAACTAATCAAAATGTGACATTTGAAAACTGGTTTCCAAGTTTCTAACAGATAGGACATTTACTACCAGCACAAGTTGACCAGCATAGTAACTGCACACAGGAATAAGGTAGAAATTCCAAATGAAATATTACAACTTCAAAACACAGACTTGTGTAGCACAATCTTTGAATTTCAGGAAGATATAACATTGGCCTTGTATATGGTGAAAAACTACAGACAGATGCGTGATGGAAATACTGATAGGGAAAACTTGACTAAAAGAGAGCCTGCAATGGAAACTTCTAATGACAAAATGAACACAGAGTAGATGTTCTTCATGAGTTCCCTATGTGGTACTCTTGTCAACTCTTTTCCTGTTTTGTTAGGAGCTTCCTTCTGTATTGTACAACATGCACTTAGGATGTAAATAATAAATGATTAATGAAATAAATATCAAGTATGTAATGAGTTCTTAGAATAAACAACATTTTCACATCAGCAGTTTACTTGGTTGGAAAACCTAAAAAACATCAAAACTGAAAGAACCTATGCTGTCACTTGAAACACAAAGCTTTGGCCAGTGGTTCTGCTCTATTCAATCCTAAATGTGTTGGCATAGTTTGATAGTTTAAAAAGAAAATAACACATACAAAATATCATGGAGAAATTTTCTTACAGGTGTGGGACCGAAACTCATAAGAGATTATTTATAGCACTGGAAAAAATAAAGTGGTTCTGCTCAGGGAACTGTGTAAAATTTTGTGGAATGAAATTTTGACCTATCAGGTGAACAGGCAGGCTCAGTGCCCTAGGAACTACTATGACAACAGGAAAACAAAAAAGATACCAACTGTGGTAGTTGAAATATTGTGTCAACTTGGCTGAATTGACTCTGGCAGTTCCAGGAATGGGAGCCTCGCCCTGCAGCCAAGCAGGACCCAACCTGGGGCAGGATTGCTTCCACCTGGGGTGATTTGGGCCTGCCCTGGGGTGCAATTTGTTCCACCCTAGAACCATGGGCTGCCCAAGAGTGACCCAGCACAAAAGTGCATATAAAGGAGTTGAGGAGTGCTTCCTGGCTACCCTGTCCCACTTCCTTGGAGCAGTCCCAGTCTTTGGAGGAGCTCGATCTTCACAGCTGCACTGCTTCTTCACAGTGGAGCACCGGTCTTCATAGACAGCGTAGAAGAGAGAGACAGGCTTTATGGAAGCCACAGCTCTTTCTCCTCATCTGCTCTTCATTGTTTTCTGCTGCCATGAACTGCTGTCATTTGCCTGGGAGCCAGTGGAGTGTGAACTGAAACCTCTACCAACTGTGAGCTAAATAAATCTTTCCTTCCTTAATTTGGGGTGTCAGGTATTCTGTCCCAGCAATGAGTGAAAAGTAACTAAGACACCAACTATACCTTATAAGAAAGTACAAGAAAATAAAAATTATGCTGTACTTTCAGTATAAGTGACACTTGTGCGTGGAACATACAGTTTCCAGGTATGAAGACTGCTTTGGGTGTGGCAATTGAAGCAAAGCTTATTTCTATGGTGGACTTTTGTTTGTGTTTACATTGTAGCTCACATACTTTTTTTATTTTTTGATGCTATCTTTTAGGTTCTGCAACCAAGTAAACAGTGAAAAGTTTGTCTATTCTAAGTAATCCTTACATCTTTGATATTTTATTTTATGCCTTGCTAAGCTCATGTTATAGAATATAGTAGGAATCTCCAGACAAAACAGGAAGAGAGGGGACAAGCCTGTCACACAGGAAAGGATAGTTAGGCAGTATGCTGTCGGTGTAAGAAAGTTGTGTGCATGGACCATGCAGTTGCCATGTGTGAAGACTGCCTTGGGTGTGACAGACGATTCAAGTTTATTTTTGTGGTAGAGTCCTATTGTTATTTTCATCATACTTCACACAGAAATTTATTTCTACTGTCATCTTTTAGATCTTGTAAGGAAGTACACAGTTGATGTGAAAATGTTTCTATCTGTTCTATAAGCAGAACATACATCTATAACTTAATAATTCATTTTATTGATATTTTATGTTCTTTTTGACTATATCCTGTATAATAAACTCAGAATATCCTGGCAAAACAGCAAAACCAATGAGATGTCATGTATATCCTACAAAGAGACCATTAAATAGAAACACACATCTACTCCATTAAATAAAAACGCAAAGTATTATGCTGTAAAGCTTACTGGAGCCACTTCCAAGATGCCACTTGGGTTCCTAGCATTGGAGTCACACGGTCATATATAACATTTTGTTTTGTAATGCTCTGTTTTTCTTTGTTCTGCTTTGTTTGGTTCTTTCTCTTCTTTCATTTCTATAGTCTTTCTCTATAGTTAAGTAATTTAGCTGTGCTTTGATTTCTTGCTTATTATTTTGGTCTTACTACTATAGATTTTTGCTTTGTAGTCACTATAAAAAACATCTTTTCAATATAAAAAGTTATTCGGAATGGATAGCAATTTCACATGATTGCAAAGATAAGAACAGAAACAAACGAACCAAAGATCAATAGAAAGTATATGTTCTGAAACTGCAGTGGTAAATACTGCCCAGGTGTAGATGGAAACATTGTGAATGGACCAGCGCACAACACCTACATCACGCCCATGGCCACCAGTGCTGCCAAGCTGTATCTGCAGCCTGCTGAGCTCAGTGCCACAACTGAGTAGGGCTGAGTCTCACACTCATGTGAGCTACCTATGGCTGTGTGTGTTGGCCTTAGACTTCTACAACCAGCAACAGGTGTTTTTGGCTGGCATGGAAGCCTGATAGAGATAGTCACAGAGGGTCTGCACAGGCAGGCTTAGTGATGGGAACCACTGGAATCTGCCTAGGGTTATGCTGCACCAGCTAAGCACTAAGTTTCAAGGCAAAGCCTCATTCTAGTAAAAGGCTTTCCATACTCTTCAAAAATAGCTTTCCATACTCTTCAAAAATAAATCACATGACATTATATAGCTTAAGGTTTGGTAAATACTGATGAAGGCAGTCTGTTGGCCACCTAAGCTGAGGCTACACTCAGTCAAGATCATCTCACTGCCACAGGGACATGCATAGTTTGAAGAATGAATCAAGGCTCACACCATAGCTGGTGATAATGAAGGCCAAAATATGAGTCCACACCCCTGCAGTAAAGGTCTCTGCCTATTACCAGGGCAGCTGTAGAACACACTCATGTGTACTGGCCATAGAGTTCATGGTAAGTTGTATTGCACCTGAGTCTCACAAATGCAAGTGCATCACAGTCTTAAGAGGCAGACAGAGGTATCCTAGGCCTACTGCAAGATGGAATTGATGCAGGCCAAATCTCAAGTCTGTCCATCCCTGCACGTCTCTGCCTGATGCTAGGTTGGTCTTGAAATTCTGTCTGTGAGCTCTGGTATGTGTATGGAAAATTTGATTGTATTAGCTGCTGAATTGCCCAACAACTGGTCTGCCACTGGACTCTTAAGACAGAGCTTTTATGTCCTTCCCCCAAGTGGGTAATATTGGTCCCTCCTCGGGTGCCCAACAACTGGTGGAAAGTCGCAGGCTGCAGTCTCCACAGTCCTAAGGCAAGGCCAGCAGCTTTGTCTGCTGGTACTTTCCTGATGCAGAAGTTACAAGGCTTTACCCAGTACTGGGTTAAACAATGGTAGACGGGGCACTAGGTTTAAAGTCAAGGTCATGAATTTAATTCGGTCTCTCTGTATCTCTGTCTCTGTCTGTCTTTCTGTCTGTTCTCTCTCTCTCTCTCTCTCTCTCTCTCTCTCTCTCTCTCTCTCTCTCTCTCCATACTTGGCTACTTGGACCTAGTGAATGTGTGCCTCCCTCAGTCTGCCTTTTTGTTTTATTATGCCAGAAAGCATGTTTTATAGTCTTTCATCTGATTTCTTTAGCTCTTGTGAAGTAGTTTGGGTCATGAAGCTGATCAGCTTCACATGTCTGTGGGGAGACTCACCTGAGGATCTTACTCAGCATCCACTTACTCTACCCAGCCAGGAGGAATACATCTTTTAAAGTAAAATTATTTGACCTAATTTTTAAGTTTCTCAATTTTAAATATATGCAGTCCCACACTTTGGATGGCTCAACTTATGACTTTGCAGCTTTATGAGGATGAGAAAGTGATAGACATTCAGTAGAAACTGCAATGTGAATTTTGATATTTTCCTAGGTTAGTGATATGCAATAGAATATTCTCAGGATATGAGGGAGAGGCAGCTAGGTAAGATATTGCTCCCCATCAGCCATAAAGTAGTAAGGGTAAATAATCAACAATCCACAGTGCTGCTAAAGTATATGTTCAATAGGCTAGATGTGTTAAATGCATTTTCAACTTACAATATTTTCAATTTGCCATAAATTTTCAGGATGCCACCCATTATAAGTTGAGGAGTCTTGGTAGTAAGGGACATATATCATTAGCATATATAAAGTTGCTGTAATTGATAGTGACAGCAGCTGTGAATGAATGTGTTTCTCAGTATTTTCTTTCCCATAATTTGTGAATTTTGTTATTAACTCACTAGTTTTATAGAAGCTCGTGCCTCATTCTTGTTTGGTTGCTTATTGCACTATGTAAATCTGAGATTGACCATGTTCTTACTGTTTGCTATTTGTATTTGTTCTTCGGTGAATTGATGATGTCATATTTTTCAAATATTGAGAGGGATTTAAAAACAGACTTGAAACATATAAAAGTCTTGTAAATATCAGTTCTATCCAGTTTCATCAATGCTTGTGGAGTTCATAATAGCTTCTGAGGGCATTAGGGAGAGATATCTTTATACCATCTTAACTTGGAACCTTCCCACTTTTACTGGTGGATCACTTGCTTCTCCACACTTCTCTGATGAATGCAAACCCATTTCAGGAAAAGCAGGCCCCTTGCCTCTGTGCAGGATGATTCTTTCTGTATTTTTCTTATTCTGTTTTCTTGCAAAGTCACAGATAGTGAGAAAATTTTTAAAAACACACCCATGAAATCCAACTTTACTAAATACATACACATGAACACATACATATGCACATACAAACTTTACTCAAGATTTTTCCAAAAGAACCATTTTACCCTTTTCAATAAGCCAAACACAAACTTACTTCCACCTAGATAACAAACTAAACATTCGTTTCATAACTCGGCTGCATGAAGTTCTTGAAATTCTTTGAGAGTGAGAGAATTATTCACGCTTTTGGCAGAGAGGAATAAAGGTACTTGAAAACCGCAAAGGAAGAATTATTGTTAGAAAGACATTCAAATGAGTAATTAGACTTGATTGTACCATTATATTTAGAAATTCTTTCGAAAAGCATTTTGATTACTATTGTATAATATTATGTATCTCACAATAAATCAAGTTGGCCAAGGAGTGCAGAGAAAAAAATCTAACACATCTAAGTGTCAGTCTTGTGAGCTGTTGCATTTATAAATTCTATATATTCTTTTCTTCATGGAAAAAGGCATGAGTCCAAGATTTTTGTTTTTAGCTACATGACATGCTAAAATCTTGTTCATTTCCAATTCTGTTCTGCTATGTCATTCTTCTATCCAAGTGATTAACTTGAACACAAAGCTATTGTAAAATTTTGCACCGGTTTAGGGCAGGACTAACATTCACAAGAAAGAATTGTAGACTTACCCTCCCTTGTTCTAACAGAAGTAAACCATTTGTTTGTTTATCTCTAAGCAATTGCTCATATTTTAGAATAGGCAATTGGTACATAATCTGCCCCAGGCAAGTTGAGTGTGTAGAAGGGACTCGTTTCTACGTCAGTGTAGTGTACACACAAAGGAACAGACACATCACCAAATTGTTTAGCCTCTTCTTTCGGGATTAAATCAGGTTTTCTTTTCTTTCCTTTCTTTCTTTTTCTTTTCTTTTTTTTTTTTTTTTGTGTGTGTGTATTTTAGTACAGGGTCTCAAGGATCTCACTACACAGATCATCTTTAGTGATCTGCCTGTGTTCAGCCTCCCAAGAGCTGGGATTACAGGCATGCGCCACCACACCCAGTCTCAGTTACCTCTCAGCGCGCTCTAGGGGCTCGGTGGGCACGGCATGCCAAGGATTGAACCCCTATCACTGTGCCTGCCTAAGCAGGTGCTTTAGTCCACTGAGCTAACTGGCCAGCCCTCAGGTTTTCAATAAATATTTGTTATGTAAGAATATTTTCATTGGAATGAGTCCCTCCTAGAGTCTCAAACTGAGATATTTTAGAACAGACAATTGAGGATAAATACCAACTTTTGTGTTTTGGTTTATATTGAAAAAGTGAGAATATACTTTGATTGTAACAAGCAATTTCAGGCAATAGTAGGCTAAATTCAGTACTTAGTAACATATTAAGGAGAAAATATTAGCAGAGCACAATATTAGCAGGGCACATCCGATTTGGGGAGCTTTCAAGTCACAGAAGACTCAAGAGACAAATATTTAAGATCATCTCTAGAAAAGGAATGATACAGCTGAGTGGACTAAAGCACCTGCTTAGGCAAGTTTAGGCAAGCACAGGGACCACGGTATACTTATGAAGATTTGTTTAGGTTTTGTGGAGATTGAAATCAGAGCCCAGGACCAGGGAGATAGCTCAGTAGAACAAGTGCTTGCCTGGCAAGCACAGAGTCCTGAGTTCAATCCCTGGTACTGCACAAAAAAACAAAAAATAAAAAATATCAGAGCCCACATATGCAAGGCAATTGCTCTACCGCTGAACTACATTGCCAGTCCCTCACATTATTGAATAATAAAATTGTTGCAATATTTTGTAAGTGGTTAATTGTATCTTGCTTCTTTCCTAATACGCATAGATATAATGGGAAGAATTTGCACTTTGGATCCAGTTAGACTTCTCTACATTTGGATCACACACAGCTACATTTCTAATTATGACCAAGTAATGTCATCTCTCTATTATAATATTTACAAAATGAAAACTGGTAAAACTGGGTAACTTGGACAGAATCTTTGAGAGTGAGTGAGTGAGTGTGTGTGTGTGTGTGTGAGAGAGAGAGAGAGAGAGAGAGAGAGAGAGAGAGAGAATTTGCTTATTTGTAAAGCTTCAGCTTACTTCCTTTTGCATGAACCTACTATATTCTTTCCAGTTCTTCCTCTGCCAAGTTGGGATATATGCCTCTTATCAACCTTTTTCTAATATCATTTTGACTTGATAATCTCAGTTTACATTGAAGAACATCAAAGGAAAGACTCTGCTGGTATCGCAACATGTGCTGATCAATTATCAAGAATATGTTTAGCCTCAGCTCAACAATTTCTGACATTGCCAGTGAAGCGGAAGACCCAATACTATTATGGACCTCTGAACTCTTTTAGAATGTTTTGCTGAGTTTACACACCTATAACATTTAAATGATGGAAATTAACAAAAAAGGAGATACGGATGAATGTCCAATTTGTATCTGTATATTCAAAGTGGTTAGGATAGATATATAGTTACATTCTCTTAATGAATAGAGGGATTTGTTCTAATGGTGTTTATAAATAGGATATCAAGTCCGCATCTTGTGCAGCAATTAACTACTAGGAAGAATTTTGCAATGTGTTAATTATTGAAACTGTCCTACCAATTTAGTTTGAAGCTGTCTCATTGCTATTTGTTTCTCAATAAAATTATGGGAAAAAAAAAAAGAATATGCTTAGCACATTACCTATTGTGTCCTCTGTGGGAATCCATAGGAGAAATCTTCATCTAGTTTATTTTCCAAAGATATATTCATCCTAAATAACCAGGTGGGTTTTTATCTTACTGTGCCAGCTAATATTAATTGTCAACTCACAAAATTAAGTTTTTCCCAGACAGCTGACTGCATCATGGGCCACTGCACTCATCAGTGGCTTAAACCACTGATAGCAACCCCTGAAATGTACAATTAAGAGGAGGGCCCAGGTAGAGAAGGTGGGCCCCTTTGGAGAATATCTTTTCTCTGAAGAGGATATTTCCGCATGGCTCATTTCTCGTGGGCAGCTTTGCTCTGGCACACCCTTCCACCACGACACTTTTGCCATGGCCTCAGCCAAAGCGAAACTGATTGGCTCAACACTAATTGGCATGATGAGTATAGACAATAACTCAATTTACAACATACATAGAATATATTCCAAGTTAAGCATTCAGCTAGAGCCAAATAGTGTTCATCTTTAGCAAATAGGTGAAAATGTTTGGCACATTCTTTGAATACTAATTTTATCTTCAAATACTTTTATTTGCAAACCTTAAGGTTTATTTATTGAACAGTATCTGTGGACTATTTTATTTTCCAGTTATACAATCAAAGATTTAAGTAAATGTCTCTTAAAAACCATATATTTCCTTTTGGGGACATATGATTATAGTGATTGAAAAATAAGATAAATGTTTACTTTTTAAAAGTTTATTACAGTGATAGACACATTACCATTAATCTTGCTAAAATTATGTCCCTTTTGAGCTCATTTATCCTATCATTCTTTCCATTTTCTAAACCTACTCTCAAGTCTTCCTTTGTATCTTCTAATGACTGCCTTGCAAAATTGAATTAATTCAAAACGTTGATGACAATTTTTGTGAAATAAAATGTTTGTGGAGTGTCCTTCTCTAGCTTATGTGCTGAATCTTGCATCCTGTGACTTCTCTCTCTTCCTAGAGTAAAACGATCATGAAAAGTAAATGTTTTGGGTCAATTCAGCATGTTGAGGTAGCCACAACAGTACAAATAAGGACAGCTATGGAAAAGGACCTTCAGAACTGCTTTGGAACATATCAAGGACAAGATGATCAGTGTGTTCCAAGTTAGAAAGAGTATTTGAGTATTTTGGAGTTAATGGCCATGTGTTTTTTACTGTAATAAATATTTATATTTTAACACATTGTATTTTTCTGTCATATATATAGTTATATATATATATGTATATATAGTTATATATAAATACTTCCCTATAGTGCGCTACCTGATAATACTTTGTCTGTTTAAGTAAAATGGTGAGTGAAATTGAAATTTTAAAAAAACTTTAATTTTACATCTATATTTTTATCTTTAATTCTAGACTTGATGGTCAAATATGAGTTAGTGAAATGTACTTTTTAGTTGTGGAAAAACAATCAACTTGATAACTAATCTTAAGTAAGTATTACATTCATGATTATTAATTCTTTATGCTCAGGGCTGCTTTCTCTGGAAAATATGTTGATCGATTTCAGGTATCTATTCTTTCCTACACAAATATTCACTCTAGACATTGTTAAATATGAAAAAAAATAAATCATTCATTGTTCCCATTTATGTGTGTCACGAGGTCAGTTTCACTTACCAATCTCATAACTACATCCAGACAGAATTTTAATACTGCTTGGTCTAAACAAAACTTTGCAAAATAACATGTAAGTTGCTATTCACTGAAAGCAACCAACTCACTCTTGAAGAATTAAAAAAAAAAATTAATACATTATGTATCCATACCTTTATAATATCCTGTACAGGCAGGATCAAATCTGTGAGTGTTTATTTGGAGAAAATATTTGGAAATTACCTGGACCAGTATGAAATATGTAAAAGTTGACCATTTATGTTTTCCAACTAAATATTAGCAAGTGTTGCTAAAAGTTGACTATTGATTCATCCAATTTGTAAATCCCTGTGAAATGTAGTGTTATCTATTGCAATGATTATGAAAGCATCAAGGAACTGTATGCGTAAAAGACAATGAGGTATTCTACACGTCTCTGATTTTCAAAGTAATAGGATTTGCTATTTTAGTGCAGAAGAAAACCTCTGGGCCTTTTGGTATTTGGCTGAACTTTAAATACTAAATCTATCCTGCAATGCTGAACCAATCTGTTCAGTCTACATTCTCAAAGCAGTATCTACTCTGAAACAGAAGAAAACATTAAATCTGTGATTAAGAAATTGTAAAGACTGCTACTGCCCTCCTCCGCCACATGTAGTAACGTTTGACAAATAATTCTGAATTGGTAACTTATCTTATTGGACACCGATTATTCTAAAATTTGCAATATTTCTGAGAAGTTCTGCTAAACAGATCAATTACTTTAACAGTTGTAAATATTTAAATTGGCTCAGAATAAAGCCATTTTTAACATTTCCACACTATATATTTTTATATGTAAGGTGTTAAAATGACAACCATTAATAAGATGGACCCAAATAGTTACTGCTCTTTCATTTCTAAGTATAAAATTCATGCATAGATAACTATAAAATCATCACCAGGAAATGTTGTAATTTGACTTTCTTATGCAAATGTCAGTATCAAAGTGAAATTCTTTATAAAATGATTAAATCAATTTAAAATATTGGCATGATGAAGTAATAAATGATTGTTAGAGGGATCAATAAAAATTGTAGTTGAATCAACAAATTTCTAGTCTTTTTATGCCCATATAGACGACATTTCTGAAAGGACTAGGGTATCTTGTAGTAAAAGCAAAGATTTTTCATGACCTTATTGCAGTAATTTCATTCCTAGAAATTTCTTCAAAGGTAATAAATCAACAAAAACAAGGATATCCATCCCCTAAAATATTCAGGGCAATGTTGTTTTATATAGTAAAATGAGTGTTCAACAATCAGAAGAGGCTTGCTAAATGATGATACATTAACAAAACCAGATATTACACAGTGATGAAAATGATTGTGAAGACTGATCAGAGACAATTATTTGAATACAATTTTGAGGGGCAAAAATGAAACCATATATTATGGTTTATGTCTAGGTGTCCCCCTAAAGCCCCATGCAGTCATGTGGCAGTTTCTTTTCTTTTTTTCTTTTTTTTTTTTTTTTTTTGGCAGAACTGGGGATTGAACTCAGGCCCTTGCACTTGCCAGGGAAGCGCTTATTCCACTGAGCCATCTCCTTGGCCCTATGGGACAGTTTCTAGAGTTTGGGATTAATTCATAATCCACTGCTGAGCAGGCACTTATGGATTATGGGTGAGGTGCTCCTGGGATTATGGGTGTGAATGCTACACCCACCCTGGGGCAGATAGCCTAATTCAACATAAGGAAGGGAAAGAGGCTTGCCCTCTGCCTCTGCCACCACCACTGTGGCTGCAGCCCTTCCTTTTTTGCTCTTGCTGTTTTCTTTCTGCCATGTGCCACTCTGTGTTGGGGCCAGCCAAGTATGGACTGCCATCTCCACTAATTCTAAACTAAATAAATCTTTCCTTCCTTAATCTTGAGTGTGAAGTATGCTGCAGCCCTTCCTTTTTTGCTCTTGCTGTTTTCTTTCTGCCATGTGCCACTCTGTGTTGGGGCCAGCCAAGTATGGACTGAAACCTGAGACAAATAAATCTTTCCTTCCTTAATCTTGAGTGTGAAGTATGCTGCAGCCCTTCCTTTTTTGCTCTTGCTGTTTTCTGCCACCATGATTTTTTGCCTTCTGCCATGTGCCACTCTGTGTTGGGGCCAGCCAAGTATGGACTGAAACCTGAGACAAATAAATCTTTCCTTCCTTAATCTTGAGTGTCAAGTGTTTGGTTCTGGCAATGAAAGGAAAGTAACTGGGACACCATATATTATAATTTATAATTGATACAAACTATAAGATATCTATTTGCAAATAGCAGCAAAAGTGAAAACACTTGCTATGTTAGTGTATCAAGAATCAAAGATAATTCATTGGTTTTCATTTCTGGTTTGCATTTGACTAGTAATAGACATGGTGAACATGACCACAAAAATAAAAACAATAACAATGTACCCAAGGTGAAATACCACTGCACAGTCAGAAAAGCTGAAACCACTTTAAAAATTTTTCAAATACACTTTTTTTAGGTTCACAGCAAAATTGAGTAGAAAGTATACAGTGTCACCATATGCCACCTGCCCTCAGATGCAAGTGGATATCACCAAAGTAGTGATTTGTCACAGTGGATTAATTGCAATGACACATCATTGTCCTCTAAAGTCCAGTGTACATTAGGAGTTACTGGCTGTTACACGGTCTATCAGTTTGCACAAGTAACTAGTGACATGTCTCTTCTGTTACAGCATCATAAAGAATAGCTTCCTGGTTCTCCATAACCTTGCACTCTGCCTGTTCATCCCTCTTCCCTTCTGCCATCAGGCCTGGCAGCGACTGATCTTTTTTTTAAGCATTAATGGTTTATTACAAAGGCTACAAACCAAGAACAGCCAATGAGAGAGATGTATAAAGCATTTTTGAAAATTAACAATTAAAATATGCTCTCCCTCATTTTTTTTTTTACTTTTACTCTCAGGACTTTGTGCATTGCAGATAATATCCTTTATATTCTATAGATTAATCTCTTAAAGAATGTATTTGTCATGATTATCTGGCAAAGTGGTCTGATGCACAAATCAGGCAGTTAGAAGACACAGTCAAGACCTCAATTCCAATCTATCTTAGGCAACTTTCCTGTTGACAAGAAATCCACAACTTAAATGAAATGAGGTTTGATTTGGGTCCTGGTTTCCAGCTGACTTGGTTCATAATGGCCTGGCTCCCAGGCAGAAATGTCACGGTGGAACAGTGTGGTGGGGCACCGCTGCTTAGGTCATGGAAACTGGGGACACTTGGAACAGAAGAACAGTGTCAGAGAGGAGGGGGTCAGGGACCAAAGACGAGCCTCATGACCCACCCAGGAAGGGGCTTGATTATGTGGACACTCCACCCTAATCACTACACAATCGGACTTAGCTAATGAGTTTTCACAACCAATCTGACACAAGCATTTATCATATGTATATGAACTCAATAATTAGTTCACACACAAGCCTATGCATTTCAAACAAGTTGCAGCCTACCGAGGACACCTTATGGAAATGGACTGTTCATGTACCAAACGGCACCTGGGCACTGCTTTTGACATCTTTCCCAGATCTCATGCTTACCACAGGTGAAACACAGAGAGGTTTCGGAGCCCCCAGTTTAACACTTATACTCCTAGTCACACATTCCTGAAATCCAAGCACAACTATTGCTTATATTTGAAAAGTCTGTATTAGTTCACATCTATGTACTGTTATGTTTTTAGGTATGATTTCTTAAGAAACCACTAATGCATGTTACTGCACTGTCCAAATGTTATTCAATAATGACTGATGAATGCCAGTAAGTCAGTTATCCTCACTATACTGTTGTACAAAGCTGTTTTACAAAGATGCTACAAAGACCAGAGGACAAGTCCATCACTAATCTCTTGTTTCACAGAACAAAGGAATGATAACAATAATTGGAAGATTCTACTGCACTACCTATAAAAGCCTTATTATGTATAAATAAGGAATTTGAGTAAAACTGTATGTTTTTCCGATAATATTAAATCAAAACTTTTTAAAATTCATTCAATAAACTTTACTGAGAATCACTGTGTTAAATACAGTGCTTAATACCAAAGATAAAATACTAACTGCTGTAGGTGCACTGGATTAAATACCACAAAATTGCAAGATGCAGGATAGAGATTCAGAACACAGAGTAAAAGTGGGATGGGCTTTTTAAAATTTTTAATGTGAAATCCTATACTACATTATTATTCAAGAAAGAAGGTAAAATAATTTCAGAAAAGCATTGTTACAATTTGCCACAAGTAAAACTCTAAACTTGCAAAGAGAAGGCTGCAGTGTAACTCAGAGATAGAGCACAGGTTTATCATATGCAATGACCTGGGTTCAATTCCCAGAGCGCATATGTACGTGTACATTGATGCATTGAAATAAAAAGGAGACCCTCTGGAGGGAGGAAAATGACTTCTTGAGAACTACTTGAAATTTGCTAATTTATAGATTTCAAATTGTCCAAAATTATTTGTAAAGTCACAAGTAAAATTGCTAAAGAGGACTGGGGAGGTAGCTCAGTGGTCTAAGTGCCTACCTGGCAAGAGCAAGGACCCAGGTTCTATCCCTGGTACCGCATGCTATGCCAGAACCCAGGGCGCACCATGTTGGTTACTGAAACTGGGAGTGGTGACACAAGCCTGTAATCCCAGCACTGTGGTGGCTGAGACAAGAGGATCACTGCAAGTCTAAGCTGTGTAACAAGACCCTGTATCAAATAAATAAATAAATGAAATATTTTTTATTTTAAATGTTAAATAATATACTTTCATATGTCAGAGATTCAAGTTATTGTATTATGTATATGAAAATACCTCCATTAGCTTTAACTAAAAACTACACTGTTTTTCTTAAAATAGGAAAAATGAAAAACTAAACATTTACAAATTTCAGAGCAGGTTAAGTGAGAAGAGAGATCAGAACAGAGATAAATAGAAGAAACAGAAATATGTTAGTATAATTAGTAAACTTAGAATAGTTCATAAATTTAAAATCAAACATATCAATAACTGGATAAGGACCAAGTCAAGTGCTCATCTTGAAAGATAAACACTGTCATACTAATATAAAGAAAGATAAGCCACATTACATTTACAGGGGACATACTGTATTTACCACTCAAAGAACAGTGGTTGAAAGAAAAATTAAGCATACAAATGACTGAAAAGTAGCAGATGCATCCATTTAAGTATCCATGCAAATACACTGTGAGTTAAAGGCATTTTAACTAGAGATAAAAATGATCACTAGTGGGCTAGGGGTGTAGCTCAGTGGTACTGTGCTGTTTTTGTATGCATAAGGTCCTGAGGTCCACCCTCAGTACTACAACAACAATAATAATGAGAGAAGTTTCATGTAGCAGGAATATGTAACAACTGATCAGGGAAACACATGACAGAACTGTAGGAGAAATAAAATAAATCAAAATAGTAATGAGAAATTATAATACATACATCTCAAGACACAGTAAGTGTTATAACTTGGGTCTAGATGTGCTCCCAAAGCTTCGTGTGGTCCTAGATGGGGTTTTTTCACAAGCAGCTGGATCCAGCGTGTGATACTGAGAGGAAGGGTGTGTAATTACTGAGTCAGACCATTGACTGGTTCCACACCTGCCCAAGAGCGGTACCCTCGGTTGAATATAGAAGTGGCAGAAGACAACTGGATTTTCTGCTGCTTTGGCTGTCTCCTGTCTGCCATCAACTGTTTCTCCTCTGTGATGCCCATTTTCCTTACTTAACTTTGAGTGTTTTTCATTATATCTCAACAAGGATGAAAATACACAATAGTATATCACTGGGACATAAATTGTTAGTATTAGAGATTTGACCAATATAGCTAAAAAAATTATCTTATTGAACATGTATAACTAAATAACTGAAGGAATCATTCTTTTTTTAATCACATACTTAAAGTATTTTAGTTAAGGCTTTTAAATTATTTGTTTGTTTTTCCATTGATGGTCGGGGATTAAGCCCATGTCGTTCAAACTGAGCTACATTATAAACCTTTTACATCTTTTTTTCTTTCTTTCTTTCTTGAAAAAAGATCTTAGCAAGTTGCCCAGGCTGGGCTCAAGCTAATGATCCTGCTGCCTCAGCCTTCACAAGTGCTGGGATTTCAGTCATCAACCTGGCTAGCATCTTCCTCCTTTTTTTTTTTTTTTTTTTTTTTTTATTGTTTTTCTTTTTTTTTTTGCGGAACCAGGGATTGAACT